>NC_092372.1:156808031-157108031 GCF_030028105.1 Mobula birostris | reverse complement strand
AACAGTGCCACTCTATGCCATAAGTTTTGCACTTTTTAACTCATTCCTATGTTTGTAATCACCTTGAAAACCTGTATCGGAAGACACTCTAACTTTCCTTACAACAGTCTTTCAGTAAGGCAGCAGCACCTTCAAGGCAATGCAGCTAAAATAAATGATTCCGTGTGCATGTTTCAGATTTTGCTGTGAAAATACTGATGAGTTGATCAGCACTCATTCTTACTTACATGCAATTCAGTCAGCAAGCTTTGTCTAGTATAGATGCCTAGTTAGTACATTTACTTTAGCTGCACTGCATTAGAAATGTTGCTTGTCTTACCTAAAAATCGTTACATGGAAAAATAGAATGCCCTCTGAAGCAGATTTTCAGACTGACTGCAATCATTGCATTAATAAAAAAAAGATAAAGAATAAGACTATTTGATTAATTGAGCATGTCTGAGCCAAATAAGAATCGTCTCATCTTCTAGCACTAGGTCCAAAGTTTGAAGATGGTACCATTGGCAAAAGCAATTGCAGACATTTTATTTCATTGATAACTGAAGAAGTAGCAACCTGCAATCCAATTCCAAATGTGTTAAGCTACATTAAGTTCTTATACTAAGTTTAGCACCAAATTGTGGCTTGTTCATTTCTGTAAGGGTACTCTTTTAAGGGTGTTATGTTCTAATTGTGTCTCAGGAATTAAAATGTAACCGTTACAAATATGAACTCAATTTTCTTCAGCTTCCAAGTTTGGTTTTGTTTAATTAAGATAGTGCTCTTGCTTTTCTTTCCTCCTCCTTCTCAATTTATTCTTTCTTTTCTTTATTTTACTTCCTGTATTAATTTGACACTGAATTTATTATTCTAATTAACACTTCCTAGTTCAAAACCTGCCTTTGCTTATTTTTCATCAGTTTGGTTGGTTATAGGTGGTACAGGTCTTTTACAAAATGCAAAATTCAAAGAAAACCATCTTCTACAGATGAATACAAACCTAACTAAATACCATGATATTTATTTGGCGCTCAAGATGAAACCTAGACCAGTATCTTTTCTGGTAGCTGTTTGAACTGCTGCTTATTGCATTGAACTGCTGCTGCTAAGTTAACTAATTTCACGTCACATGCCGGTGATAATAAAGCTGATTCTGATTCTGACTATTGTGTTGCAGCACAAAACATTATATAAAAATAACTATTAACAAATAAATTGTCTTTGCACATCCTGAGGTCTTGAAAAATACTATTTAAGTGAAATCCGTTCTTTTCTTTACTACAATTTTTTAGGCCACTAGAGAATAAAGGAGTTAGAGGTAGAAAGCAAGAAAGTATCTATACTGAAAAAATATATGCTAACTATTTTTGAAAGATACTCAAGTTATTAGTGTTTTCTGTATACAAAGTCAACGGCCCAAATTTAATGGATTGGTTTAAAACTGGAATACTGCAGGTCCTAGAAGTCAGACATAAAACAGAAAATCCTGATATACTCAACAGGTCAAGTGGTGATGCTTCTCCACAAGTGCTGCCTTCCTTCCTATCTTTCCTGTTATATTTAATATTTTGGTGAAAATGTTCTGTTTGTTAAAATATTTGACTGTAAATGCAAAGTTTGTCATTTGATTTTTATTTTGCCATTCCTTGCTGACTTCAACATCAGGATGTAAACAAATCAGAAAAGCATCACAGTTCACTCCAATGAAAAGATTGTAACAGTGGAAGTATATTTAAGAATTCATCGGCAAGCTAAAGTGCTTTGAGCAAATACAAGTCCTGGAAAAGACCTTAACCAGGGAACGAGTGGCTGTTTCAAAGGACTTGGAGAGAAAGCTGACCAGCTGATATTAAGAATGGGACAAGGAGATAAGCAGCTGTTGGGAGGAACCTGGACTTGGGGGAATAACTGCCACACGTGAAATAAATCCAGAATTACAATTAGAGTTAATACGCACATTATATATTTCTATCAAGTAACACGGTTTTTCTCCAAAGATAACCAAGTAACTCTTAAAAAAATGAGGTATTCTGCAATTTTATTTAATTTCTAACAGTTTATCTTCACACAACAAATTAAATATTAACAGCTCAGGAAATAGAGAGTAGAGAACTGTGCTGGAGAAACACCATCTTATCATTGTGAATATGAGAATTTGGTACTCAAAAACCTCAGTGGCTAACGTGGAACAATATTGAAGATAGTGTGGTGTGCTTGTGGGGGTGGATGTGTTACACTAATCATTGTATTTAATGTTTTATATGTGTACCACATGTGTGGGAAAATTATGCCAAGGGTGCAGAGAAACAAGTCTTAATCTGAAGGAATTAAACAGGTAATGTTTCAAAATAACTGACTGAATAAAATTTATTAATTCAATATATTTAAAGTCAAGGAAGAAAAGATGTTTTAAACAACATAATAATCAAATGAAATATGAAAATTAAAGGAAATTCAAACTCTAAGCATAAAAATTGTTCAAAATGTGTTTTTGTATTATAAAGAAATAAACACTAAATCTTGATTACAATATTAAAATAACATGTTCATACAAAGTAGAAATTTTGTTTTCTTTCACATTGTGCAATCGATCCTATGAGTTGTTCCTCAATCCATTGTGAACACTTCTCTGTTACTGATACAAATCTTTTTGTTAACAGTTGACCTTATTCATGGAAAAATATTGTTAATAGGGATTTGCTCATGTTTTGCAAGCCAAACATCAGCCTAAAAAAGTGTTATCTAAAACACTGCCTGCGGGTGTGTACTCTCCGCCCTTTCTGCAGCAGTTCATGAGGGTTCAACTGTCATATGTGCAATAATGCAAAACTTGAGAAATTAACTTCATATAATATCACACAAAATATTAAAAATGAAAAAAATCAGGAGCAAATATGTCTTAATCAATGAAATAAACTCTTTGAGTTTGGAGCAAATATGTAAGTGCCATTTACCTGTCTCACCAGACAGTTGGGAAACGTCCTGTGCCTCTTCAGTTTCCATATTTTGCTGGCACTCTGTTGTGAGGAAAGGAATGATGTGGCATGTTACTGGATAGATGATAATGAAACTTTTTACTATTCAAACTCGCTAAGTAACATGGAAAAAATATGCCCTTCTTTCTACAGTTCCAAATACTCTTAAAAAAAAAACCCTGCACATTACTTTCTGACAAGGAGATCCTGATCTTTCACAGATTACAAAGATATATAGAAATTTCATTACAGGCAGAAGTTGACAAAATTTGTTATTTATTGTTAATTTCCCACTCCATAATAACCCAAAAATGCAAACTGACTGCAACAAAATTAAGCAGAAAATTAAATGGCCCTAGGTCATTGTATGTGAAGAGAAGCACAGAATTCATTCTCTGGTTGATCTATAGTTATGTTCTCTCTAATTTACTGAGCATGCATCGATGAACCTTGAGTCAGCTTTGTGACACTTATACAATCAGCAATCAAAAATGAAGCAATTTACAGAAGAATGTCTCATTTACCCAAGCAGGACTGCATATTTGAGCAGCACCAGCTATGCCTTGATTAATAATGAATACACCTCATACAGCAGCAGATGGGCGGAAAAACAGCTTTAGATGCTGTCCTTTCTTCGGGAAGTCTCAGTGACCAATTTTGTTAGTTAGCTCCTACACAGGGAGAAGTGAATCTCCCTAAAATAGCGAAACAAGCCTAGGAGAGAAAGGGAACCCATGCCTTCCTGTTTTACTGACAGATGGCTCCACAGATTTGGAACAAATGGTGGGAAGCTGTAACCCTTCTGCAATAGCACTTTATGTTCTAAACACTGGTTCGAAGCAACTGCAAGCACCAGAGAATAGGTGCTTGAGGTTCAGTCGGGTAGAAATAATTTACAGATTTTTGTAGGTTTGCAATTTCTCTTGATTGATATCCAGACATGTTAGTTGGAAATGTGGTCAGCCTTCATACTCAGCAATTACAAAACTAAACCTTGCAAAACCAGTATTGCAATATATTATCAAGATTATCAAATAACAATTTTAAAGCCATCATCTACAAACTTGTCAGACATGACCAAATCCTAAAATGTCCAATGTTCATTTTAGTGTCCTCCACCCCGCCCACACAAATAAAGATTTATGCAAATATCTGAATACTAATTTGGTATATAGCAAGCATTCAAAATAAACGAGTTCCTCCTACTACACATCCCAACTCTAATTATGAATTTACAATTTTACAGAATAATATTAATTTTCAAATTCTAGGTGGAAATGAATCTATGTGAGCATCCTTCTTGCACACGGAAACGTTTGCCCAAATTATCTGAAAATCTGGATAAGTTACAGGTGGCCGCAAACAGCTATAAGTCGGAATTTATTGAAATTAACGATCGATTAAAGTTCTCTATACCGCATCTGAAAAACAGAAGTTGTTTTAAACAACTTCCTCAAGATAGTTCAACTAACCTTCCTCATTCTCTAGACCGTGCATGTTAGCGATTCTAATGGGGGAAAAAAGTCTTCAATTAATCTCCAGAATTACGTTTATTCGAAACTTTCAGTAGTGTAATATCCTGGGAAGAGAGAAGTGCACCACTGTAGTTTACAAATTCCTCAAGCAGCGCTGAAAAATGAAGTGGCCTGTGTGTCAGCTCTTGAACAGAATTAATAAACGACAACGTCGCATAATCGTTTCTCACTGCAAAATTACTTCAATAGATTACCGAGACATATAGTTTCATATTCAAATTCCGACAATACGCTATAATGGAAACTATTCTTTCGAAACAGTTTTTAATATTGGCTGTAACGTGCTCAGGGATTCTGCAACACTACAAAGTTATATGAATAACACTCCACCAAAAAAAAACTTCTAGATACATAGACAGACAAATAAATAGGTAGGTAGATAAATAGATAGATAGACAGATTGATAGGCCGTTAAAGATCCATATTCAAATTTTTGATGATGAGCTCCCGAAATCGTTTCGGCCATATACTACTCGAGACAACAATGACAGAAAAGCATTGCAACCAAGCTAACAGGTGTCTCCAACAAACTATGACAAAATAATATTAGACTTTCCGCATTTTTTTGGCAAATGGCAATCCCAGAACATTGTAGTCCCGTGTATGTATGTGCCATTTTTATGCCGTGTGAAGTTTCGGGTAAAGTTAGGCGAGTTGTACGGCTGTTCTTTCCTACCTGGATCCCTGGTCGCTGGCGGCAGACACAGCCCGGCAGTTCCTGCTCCATGTGCAGGCTGCACTTGGAGTCCCCGCAGCTGTACATCGCTCCCCGCTCGACTTCCTCCTTCCAATGCGCCGGCCACGCGCACACACCCTCGTGCTGGGATTGGTGGAAGAGCCCAGGGCTCGCTGGCGGCAGATGCCCTTTTTGTCAAGTGCCGGGAGAAGGCATCAGGCGCTCCTCCTTACATCGCGGTATGTGTATACAGACAGCTTCGGAGCAGCAGCGGTGTCAGCACGGCGGGTTTGTTACATGTTGTAAGGGGCAATGGGGAAGTGTGGACCACACACGCCCAATTGTTATTCCAAGAATGAGGAACACCGAAGAAGTCGAAGATTGAACTGTCAGCCATGTCACCTTATGGTTGTGCATTCAGCTTCGAATTACTTCAGACATCTTCACCTTTTTTCAAAGTGACCACTTTTTCTCCACTCTCGTGAACTAAAACATAAAGCACACAAGATCAAATTTAGTAGCCACGAATTTTACGGCAAATTCCCTTCTTGGCTTTACCTCTTCGCAAATGGAAGAACAGTGCCGATGCAGGGTGCCCAGCTAAAACTTCCACCATCCCTTTGCATCCACATATGCTGTTTGATCTGCTAAGTTCCTCTAGCAGTTACTTTTAAAAAAAAAAGTTTGTTTTCTTATAAAATCAGCGATCCTTCATATTTCACTGTATTGAATTACACTGTCAGGATTTTTAAACGTCAGGATTTGATTCATTTTAACAGATGATACTGCGATTAATATTCACTGTCCTGGGCCAGGAGTTTTAATTTTTTTGTCAAGCTCAATTTTCTAAACACAGCAACTAATAATTCTAAAGATCAAAATGTTGTTTTTGATAATTTAAACGTCCAACCAATCTTTTTTGTTTAGCTTTTTGTTGTAAACGGGAACCAATCTTCAGTTTTAATGTCAATTGCAAGCAGTATTCAGTTTGAAGTTAGACAGCTCTGTAAACAGACACACTGTCTGTAGAACACAGGATACTAGCTCGTATCACTTGGGCTTACTGCTGAAGAGATTCAGTGTAAGACAATGGGTTGCTTATTTTGGTTTGCTTCAAAACAGACAACACTAGCTAATTTGTTTAATTCATAGATGTTTGCAGACCAGATGGATATTATCATTTAGCATATCAAATAGCTGGTCTGTTAATAGTTGGAAGGTACGTGTACTCAGGAGTCAGCTTCATGGCATTAATAGTGAGCACCTGGGATTTCTGCCTTCAGAAGCTTTTAAACAGTTTTTGTTAAAAAGTATCTGGAAAAATATCACATGTGAAATCACCCAGTAGCAAAAAATGGTATAAATGCAGACGACAGTTCAGACTTATTAGGAATGGCCATGAAGAAGCATGATAGAAACATGGGATGAACTGGAATCCATTCCTCTGTCTTCGATTCCTGTGACAGATGACTGGTTTATCTGTGGTTCATGGCTATGTCTTTTTAGCTTATAGGAAATGCATCTGTGTTTTGGAAATACTTTGTGTTCTAGAAATGGTTTATAACTTGGAAGTATTTTATAAGATGGAAATCTTCTGTGAGTTTTAAATATTTTAACAATGTTTTAAACATGAATCACAGAAAATAAGTGAACTGTGTTTAAACTACTTTGATAGCTGAAAGCACCTCTTTCTTGGTAGGAAGAGGGGATATGCCTCTCAAATAGTGGGTGTTGGCAGCTAAACTCACCATGGTGGATTAGCAGGGAAGTGAACTAGTCTTTGAAAGCTTGGTAGTTACAGTATAATCTTCCTTTAGTGGAGGTGCCCCATGGCTATTTATATTGGACAGGGCTTGAGTTTAGAACTTTGTGATCAACAAACCCAATACCATCACAATACTTTGAAGATGAGTATGATGCTCTGCACCGTGATAAGCAAATAATGAGACCTGCTTCACCCTACAGAAGTAGATGACTACTCATTGTTGTTGTCATTAGTATTTACCCAGTGATGGTCAATATTGCAGCTCAGTTTACTGACTGATGGTATTCTTTCTAGTGAAAAAGGAGTATCCTTTACAATTGATTCCAAAGGCTTTGGCAGTTGATACCAAAATGCCTGATGCTCTTTTATAAATTTCCCTTCCTGGCCTAGTTGTTGATCCTAAAGAGAAGCAGAATCCGGTATGCTTGGAGTTGGGTTGGCTTCAGGAGTTTTGATCTAACCTTTTGGGTCTCCACTTTTATCCTGAACTGTGAACATGTCTAAACTCTCAGCTCACCCCCTAATTCCCTTCCCCCAACAACCTTCATGGTCTTTGCCATTTGCTTGCATTTCTTTCTACAGAGGCAAGGCCTAGCACCATACTCCAGTTTGCTTTTCTGTCCAACCCTTTGATGTTTCTCAGTCATTTCCAGCTATTCATTACTTGGTGCAGATATAGCATTTTATATGGTAACATTATCAGATCAGACCTTTCAGCACAGTATGACACCTGCTCGGTGTGGCAATGATTTTCACTTAACACGATAACACCTGCAGGTGGTGATGGTCATTGTGATGGAGAGGGATGGGAAGGATGGAGAGTGAGCCAAAATTTCAGTGATATTGGGTCCAAAAATATCAGCATATTATACATAACTGTAAGGGATTTGGGGCATCTGATTGGATTGTGAGAGTTCTCAGGTTTCATTTTAATAGATAGTATCTGGTACAGGGAGAGAGCCAAACTGCTAATATACAATTAGATCTCAATGTACACATATTCATAACTTAACTTTTAAAGCATTTTCTTGAACAGATTATTGTGAGGCTTTAACTGCAACAGGACAGAAAAAAACAATTGCAATTTTTTTGTTGTATGATCTATTACCGAGTAATTTTAAAAATGGAATGTCATATATGTTTTAAAGAAATAAGATAGAAAGGAATGATGAAGCATAACTGATGGCAACTAATTGCTGAGATGAAGGAATTGTATGCCAAGCGTCAGGAAATAATTGTTGGGAAATATGGATTATGAAAGTAAGCTAGATGTTTGAAGAAGTAATAGAATTATGAAATAAGTTACCAGAAAAAAATCAACAGAGCAAAAAAAAGCACAAATGCACCAAGACTCACTTAACTATGTTGCTCTGTTGCAATGAAAGTATAGTAATGTATGATGGGTACATGAGATTGTTGCTTTCATAAAAACCTATCTTTAAAAAATTATTGTTATTTATATTGTTGTGGGCAAACTGGATAGCTAATGATTATCTTTTACATTCAACTTTTCTGTTTAAGATGACCTTCTAATTTACCTCTTAAGAGTTCTTGAGAGATGGCCCCTGTTCTGGTTAACAAACCATTTTTATTCCATCTGTGTGATACTTTTTGAGCTTCAGGACAACAATTGTAGTTGTGTATCTGCTGTGAACCACGATTACAAGTTAGTCCATTTCCAGAAACAGTAAATGGCACAGATGTGGCAATTACTTGTGCCTTCACCAAATTGCTGTGCACTTGACTGAAAATAGTAACTCTGATTAGAAGGAAATACTGAGCTGTCTGCAAAATTTTGGCAGAAAAACTACTCAAGAGAAAAGATTGGCCCAGAAGTGTCAACTATATCAACATTTGAAGAAGTAGCTTGAAATCAGGCAATTTAATATGTCATTATTCAAGCCAAAGTACTTTGATACAGCTACAAAACTTGTATCTATCCATGAAAGTGGTAAATATAGTAATTTCTTGTGCAAAAATTGTGAGACAAATCCATTCTGGCTCTTCAGTTGATTTTTAATCATCAGCAGTAGATTCCAATTTTGTAAAACAAGAGGTGGATGAGGGCCGATGAGTGGGAGTTATTTAAAAGCAATATAGTAATAGTTTAATATGAGTATACCCCTGTAAGAGTAAGAAACAAGGATGGTAGGTTCAGCAAACTTTGGTTAATGATGGATATTAAAGGCTTAATCAGGTAATCAGGAGGCTTATGTCATTTATTTGATACCTATTTCCTATAAGTCACTTGAGGATAGAAAAGAAAACAAAAATTAAATTAGGAAGGTGAAAAGAACCCAAGCTAACAGGAGTAAGGAAAGTCCTGAATGTCTTTTATATGTATATTTGAAGAGAGAGTGAGAACCTAAGTGAGAAATAGGTCCTTCAGGGCTTGAAAGGAGTAATCATATTTGCAGAGCCACAGAATATGAACTGGATGCTAAGTTAATACTTCTTATTGCTGTTCAGTAGGGAAAAGGAAATAAAAGCTGGATAGTTAAGAGAAGGTTACTCTGATATTCCAGAGAAAGTCTGTATCAGGAAGGAGGAAGTGCCACATATACTGGAGCACATTTCTGTGGATTTGGTTTGTCACCTTGAACACTTGAAAACTTCCACAGATGTGATGTACCATGGAGAAAATTCTGATTGGCTGCAGCACCGTCTGGTATGGGGGGGGGTCTTCTGCACATGATCGAAGTAAGTTGCAGAAAGTTGTAAAGCTAGTCAGTTCCTTCAAGAGTACAAACCTCCATAGTATTCAAAACATCTTCAAGGAGTGGTTCCTCAGGACGACGACATCCATCATTAAGGGCCCCCACCACCCAGGACATGCCCTCTGCTCATTGTTACCATCAGGAAGGAGGTACAGAAGCCTGAAGGCACACACTCAGTGATTCAGGAACAGCTTCTTCCCCTCTGCCATCCAATTCCTAAATGGACATTGAACCCATGAAAACTACTACTTGTTTAATTTCTATTTTTGCACTACTTACTTAAACTTGACTACTTAATACACACACACACATACACACACACACACACACACACACACACACACACACACACACACACACACACATATATATATACACACACACACACACACACATATATACACACACATACACACACATATACACACACACACACATATATACATACACACACACACATATACACACACACACACACACACACACACACACACACACACACACACACACACACACATATATATACATACACTCTTCCAGTAATTCAGTTTTTTTCCCTAAATTTATCCTGCATTGCATTGTACTGCTGCCGCAATGTTAACAGATTTCACAATATATTCTGGTGATATTAAACCAGATTCTGATTCTGATAAATTGTCAGGCCTGACAGAATGTAATTGAAGCAAGGAAGGAGATTGCTGGGGCTCTGAGGGAGAACTTTGCATCTTTATTCGCCCTGGGTAGGGTAGCAGAAGAATGGCAGGTAACTAATGTAGTCCTCTTGTTCAAAATGGCAATAGGGATAAGCCTGGAAAATATAGGTCAGTGAGTCTTACATCTCCGATAGAAAAGTCGTTGGACAAGTTTCTGAGGAACAGGACTTACCTTCACTTCATTACGAGTTTCCAGCAGGATTTTGCGTATGGGAGATCAAGTCTCACAAATCTGGTAAAGTCTTTTGAGAACGTGATAAGGAAAATTAATGAGGGCAAAGCAGTAAGCATGGTTTACTTGGAGTTTAGTAGAGCTCTTGATAACGCCCTGCAATGTAGGAAGCTCCAAAAAAATCAAGTCACAAAGGATCTGAGGTGTGTTGGCAGACTGGATCCAGTAGTGTGTGGGTGATAGGAGGAAGAGAGTAAGAGTAGGTGTTTATCTGTTTGGAAATCTGCAACAAGTGTGTACTGCACTGATTGGTATTTTAGGTTTGTTGTCGGTAATATGATAAATGACTTGGTTGAGAATATAGAGGGTAGGATTATTAAGTTTGCAGATGTTAAATTATGCTGCAGAATAAATGGCAGGAATCCTCGGGGGATTGGCAGACAGAGAAATCATGGGATGAAAATCTGTAACTCCCTGAAAATGGTAACACAGGTGGATAGGGTTGTGATATAGGCATATGGTATTCTTATCAATATACAGAAAATGCTGTAGGAACTCAAAGTTCAACTTTCAAAAGATTAAAGTAAAAATTATTCTCAGAGTACATACATGTACTACACACAGTCCCGAAATTCTTTTTCCTGTGGGCATACACAGTAAATCTATAGAATAGTAACTCTAAACAGGATCAATGAAAGATCAAGTAGTGCAAATGTAAATAAAAAGCAATAAATAACAAGAGTATGAAATAACAAGATAAAGAGGCCTTAAAAGGGGATCAGTGGTTGTGGGGACATCGCAATAGATGAGTGTAGTTATCCTTTTTTGTTCAAGTGCCTGTTGGTTGAGGCATTAGTAGGTCAGGAAGCATCTTTGAAAAGAAATAAGCAGTTGACTTTTTGGCCCGAAACCCTTCTTCAGGACTAGAAAGGAAGGGGAATAACACCAGAATAATAAGGTAGACAGAGGGGAAGGAGGATAGATAGAAGGTGATAGGTGAAGCCATGTGGGTAAGAAAGGTAAAGGGCCGTAGAGGAAGGAATCTGCTAGGAGAGAAGAGTGAACCATAGGAGAAAGGGAAGGAGGAAGAGACCCCGGAGGAGGTGATAGGCAGGTGAGAAGAGGTAAAATGCCAGAGTGGGGAATAGAAGAAGAGTGGAGGGGGAGTGAAGGTATTTTTTACCACAAGGAGAAATCTAGGAAATGTCTAGGCTACCCAGACAGAATATAAGCGGTTGCTCCTCCACCCTGAGAACGGAAATAGGAATCAGAATTAAGATGTTTGGCTATCAGGGAGATCCGCTTTTAGCAGATAGAATGGAGGTGCTTGACAAAGTGTCCCCTAATTTACAACGGGTCTCACCAATGGAGGCCATATTTGGAGCACCAGACATAATAGGTGACCCCAGTGAAGTGTTACCTCAACTGGAAGGACTATTTGTGGCCCTGAATGGAGGTGAGGGAGGAGGTGAATGGACAGGTGTAGCACTTCGGCCACTTGCAGGAAGAAGATTAGTGGGGAGAGGCAAATGGACAAGGATATGATATTCTTCCTTTTACAAACAGAGGAATCAAGTGTAAGATGTGGATCGTCATACTGCAGTGGTACAAAACATTGGTCAGACTGCATTCAGAGTATTGTGTTCACTTTTGGTCACCACACTACAGGATGTGGTAGTGTGCAGAAGAGGTTCACTAGGACTGGAGAGCTGAAATTATAAGGACAGATTGAATAGGCTGTGTTTATCCTCACTGAAATGTAGGAGGTTGTGGAATAACCTTATAGAGTCTTAACAAATTATGTTTGGCATAGATAGGAGAGGTAGTCAGAATCTTTCCCTCGAGGCATAGTAATGCAGCATTTAGCACTGCTACCTCGCAGCCACAGCAACTCAGGTTTGTTTCTGACTCTGATGCTGTCAATGTGGAACTTGTGCAGCTGCCATGGGATTTCACTGGACGTCCTGATATCCTACCATGTGACTGGAATTACAAGGAAAGATTGAGTAGGCTGTGTTAATCCTCACTGAAATGTAGGAGGCTGAGGAAAAGCCTTATAAATTATGTTTAGCATCAAGGTAGTAAGCATAAAAATGCAGAGTATGGTGTTACCAATGCCAATGTCATTGGTGTTGCATTTATAGCTTGGTAAATAAGGTGCACTGGGCCAAAATGAGGTAAGTTGAGAGATCAAGAGCCATGAGTTTATTTTTTGGCAAAGATCAGTTCAAGAGTCTGATAACTGGGATAGAAGCTATTTTGAATTTCTTTCGGTCTTCTTTTACTCACAATAAGTTGCTCACCAATGATAACGAGTTGAGTTCCTCAGGACTGTGTCTGGGATTCAGTTATCTTCATAACCTTCGTTATTGAGCACTAAATAATCAGCTTATTTCATATTACCAGACCACCTCTGGGTGAAAAATTTCCACTCAGGTTCATATTAAATCTCACCCCTTCCACCTTGAACCTGTGTCCCGTAGTTCTTCATTTCCCAACCATGAGTAAGAGAGTATATGAATCCACCTTGACCATGCCCATTATAATTTTAATACACATCTAATGGATCATTCACCATTCTCCTAAACTCCAATCAATGAGGTCCAAGCTTGCATAATCTATCTCTATAATTCAATACCTTGAATCCTGGCAATAACTTTGTAAATCTTCTCTGCACTCTTTCCTGTAGCAGGGTACCCAAAGCTAAACACAATACTCTAAGCACAACTTCACCAATGTCTTTTACAACTGCACCATAACTTCCCACTTTCTATACTCAATCTATGCCAAAACCTTTCTTCATCAGCCTGTTGATCTGTGATGCTACTTTCAGGGAACCATGTATAAGACCATAAGACATAGGAGCAGAATTAGGCCATCTGGCTCATCGAGTTTGCTTCGACATTCAATCATGGCGATCCTTTTTTTTCTTCTTCAACCCCAGTTCCTGGTCTTCTCCCCATAACCTTTGATGCCATGCCCAATCAAGAACCTATCAATCTCTGCCTTAAATACACCCAATGACCTGGCCTCCACAGCTGCATGTGGCAACAAATTCCACAAGTTCAACACTCTTTGGCGAAAGAAATTTCTTTGCATCTCTGTTTTGAAAGGGTGCCCCTCTATCCTGAGGCTGTGACCTCTTGTCCTAGACTCTCCCACCATGGGAAACATCCTCTCCACATCTACTTTGTCTAGACCATTCAACATTCGAAAGGTTTCAATAAGGTCCCCCCTTATCCTTTTGAATTCAAGCAAGTACAGACCCAGAGCCATCAAATGTTCCTCATATGATAACCCTTTCATTCCTGGAATCATCCTTGTGAACCTCCTCTGGACCCTCTCCAATGCCAGTACATCTTTTCTAAGATGAGGGGCCCAAAACTGTTCACAATACTCAAGGTGAGGCCTCACCAGTGCCTTATAAAGCTTCATCATCATATCCTTGCTCTTGTATTCTAGACCTCATGAAATGAATGCTAACATGGCATTTGCCTTCCTCACCACCAACTCAACCTGCAAGTTAACCTTTAGGGTATTCTGCACAAGGACTCCCAAGTCCCTTTGCATCTTAGACTTTTAGATTTTCTCCCTGTTTAGAAAATAGTCTTCACATTTATTTCTACTACCAAAGTTCATGACCAACATTGTATTTCATGTGCCACTTTCTTGCCCATTCTCCTAATCTGTCTAAGTCCATCTGCATCCTGGTTCCTCAACACCACCTGCCCTTCCACCAATCTTCGTATCATCTCCAAACTTGGCAACAAAGTTATCTATTCCATCATCTATATCACTGATAAACAGCATAAAAAGCAGTCCCAACACCGACCCCTGTGGAACACCACTAGTCATTGGCAGCCAACCAGAAAAGGATCCTTTATTTCCACTCACTGCCTCCTACCAATCAGCCAATGTCCTAACCATGTTAGTAACTTTCCTGTAATGTCACGGGCTCTTAACTTGGTAAGCAGTCTCATGTGCGGCAGCTTGTCAAAGACCTTCTGAAATTCCAAATATACAACATTTACTGCATCCTCTTCATCTATCCTACTTGTAATCTCCTCATAGAATTCCAACAAGTTCATCAGGCAGGATTTTCCCTGAAGGAAACCATGCTGACTTTGTACTACCTTGTCCTGCGTCACCAAGTACTCCATCACCTCAGCCTTAACAATTGACTCTAACATCTTCCCAACCACTGTGGTCAGGCTAACTGGTCTATAATTTCCTTTCTGCTACCTTCCTCCATTCTTAAAGAGTGATATTTGCAATTTTCCAGTCCAATGATTTTTTGAAAGATCATTTCTAATGCCGCCACAATCTCTAACACTACCTCTTTCAGAACCCTAGAGTGCAGTTTATCTGGTCCGGGTGACTTATTTACCTTTACATCTTTGAGCTTTTCAAGCACCTTCACTCTTGTAACAGTAACTGCACCCACTTCTCTTCCTTCACACACCACAACATCAGGCATACTGCTAGTGTCTTCCACAGTGAAGACTGATGCTAAATACTCATTTAGTTCATCAGCCTTCTCCTTGCCCCTCATTATTATTTCTCCTACCTCATTTTCTAGCTGTCCTATATCCACTCTCTTTTCTTTTTAACATACTTGAAAAACTTTCACTATAAACTTTGGTATTATTTGCTAGCTTGCTTTCATATTTCATCTTTTCCCTTCTAATGATTTTTTAGTTGCTCTCTGCAGGTTTTAAAACTTCCCCATCCTCTATCTTCCCACTAATTTTTGCTTTGTTGTATGCCCTTTCTTTTGCTTTTATAATAGCTTGGACTTCCCTTGTCAGCCATGGTTGTTCTATTTTACCATTTGAATATTTCTTCATTTTTGGAATACACATGTCCTGCACCTTCCTCATTTTTCCCAGAGACGCACACCATCGCTGCTCTGCTAACATCCCTGCCAGCAGCTCCTTCCAATTTACTTTGGCCAACTCCTCTCTCATACCACTGTTTTTCCCCTTACTCCACTGAAATACTGCTACATCAGACTTTACTTTCTCCCTATCAAATTTCAAGTTGAACTCAATCATATTGTGATCATTGGTTCCTAAGCATTATTCTACCTTAAGCTCCCTAATCACCTCCGGTTTATTACATAACACCCAATCCAGTATATCTGATCCCCTAGTAGGCTCAATGACAAACTGCTCTAAAAAGTCATCTCGTGGGCATTCAACAAACTTACTCTCTTGAGATCCATTACCAACCTGATTTACCCAGTTGACCAGCATGTTAAAATCTCCCATGACTACCATAACATTGCCCTTTTGACTTGTCTTTTCTATTTCCTGTTTTAATATGTGGTCCACCTCCCAGCCACTGCTGGAAGGCCTGTATATAACTGCCATCAACACCCTCTTATCCTTGCATTTTCTTAACTCAACCCACAAGGATTCAACATCTTCCAATCCTATGTCACATCTTTCTGCTGATTTGATGCCATTCTTTACTAGTAGAGCCACACCACCCCCTCTGCCTACCTTTCTTCTGATATAATGTGTAAACTTGGGCATTCAGCTCCCAACTACAACCATCCTTCAGCCACAATTCAGTGATGGCCATAACATCACACCTGGCAATCTGTAATAGTGCAACAAGATCATCTGCCTTATTTCTTATACTACGCGCATTTAGAAACAACACCTTGAGTACCGTATTTGCTATCCTTTCTGGTTCTGTATCCCTAATGTTTTGATACTCAGCTAGTTGGCTGCAACTAAGTCCCATCATCAGCCTGCCCTGCCTGACAGTCTGACTACATGTTATCTTTACTCTTTTACCATCTATCCTATCCTGAGTCCCTTCATTCTGGTTCCCACACCTTGCCAAATTAGTTTAAACCCTCCCCAACAGCTCTAAAAAACATGCCTATAAGAATATTAGTCCCCCTTGGGTTCAGGTTGCACCCCATCACTTTTGAACAGGTCATTCCTACCCCAGAATAGATCCCAATGATCTAAGAACCTGAAGACCTGCCCCCTGTATCATCTTCTCGACAACACATTACCTGCCAAATCATCCTGTTTCTACCCTCACTGGCATGTGGCACAGGCAGCAATCCAGAAATTACTACCCTGGAGGTCCTGCTTCTCAGCTTTGTGCCTAGCTCCCTCAATTCTCTTTTCAGGACCTCATTGCTTTTCCTTCTTATGTCATTGGTACCAATATGTACCAAGACATCTGGCTGCTCCCGCCCCGCTCCAAAATTTTGTGGACGTGATTTGAGACATCCCTGATCCTGGCACCATACCATGTGGGTGTCCCATTCACATCTGTGTACATCTAGGACCCTCTGCTCTACAACACTGTTCATTTCCCTACCCTTCATTGTGAAAAGCTTACCCTAATTTGCCTTATCACAACGTAGCACCTTGCACTTATCTAAACTCCATTTACCATTCTTTGACAACTTAGCCAGCTGATCAACATCCTTTGATTGCCATCTTCAATATCTACGACATAACCTATTTCTGTATCATCTGGAAACTTACCAACCATGGTACATTTTCATCCAAATAGTTGACTCAAGTGACCCCGACCCCTGAAGCATACCACTAGTCACAGTCCTCTACTCTGAGGAACACGTTTCTGCCATCATTTTTTGCTTCCTACCTTCAAGTCAATTATGTATTCAAGTAGCTAGGTATACTTGGATACTATGCCATCTGACTTTCTATAGCAGCCTACCATATGGAGCCTTATCAAAGACCTATAGGCTATGTCTGCCCCTTTGTCTTCATCAACCTTCTATGGTTATTGTTCAAAAAACTCAAACATTGCACAAAGGAAGGGCCTTTCAGATTTCAGGGCCTGTTCCGTGTCTATAACATTTCAGTGCTGTACCGGCACTATTCAACCAGTGAAACAATAACTTCACATTCCTTCACTTTGTCTTCCATTTCCATGTACTTATTCATATCAATGGCATTTTCCCGTAGCTAATCTCTGAGTAGTTTTGCAGATTTTGTAGAAATCCAAATAAATATTACCGTGGTGTAATGAAATACGAGGTAAAGAATAAGAGAACATGTATAAAAAAGAAAGGATTCTTTTTTTAGAGTACAGGACAGGAAGCGGTAAAAAGTCTGGGGAAGTTGATAAAGATGTGAAAATACGTGCATGTCATTCCATCAGTAAAGTAATAGAATATCAAAAAAAAGATAGGGCTTTGTGAGAACAAAAAAAACATGAAAGTAATCTGATAAAATATTTACAATTACAAAAATTTTTGATAAGCAGATTCAGAAAAGGCAAGTTCAAGTCTGACCAGGATCCTATATAACTGTAACATTACCTCTTGGCTCTTGATGAAGGCCAATACACCATATGCCTTCTTAACAACACTATCAACCTGCACAGCAGCTTTGAGTGTTCTATGGATTCAGACCCCAAGATCCCTTTGATCCTCCACACTGCCAAGAGTCTTACCATTAATATTATATTCTGCCATCATATTTGATCAGACCTCACTTGGAATACTGTGCTCAATTCTGTTCACTCACTACAGGAAGGATGTGGAAACTACAGAAAGGATGCAGAGGAGATTTACAAGGATGTTGCCTGGATTGGCAAGGATGCCTTATGAGAATAGGATGAGTGAACTTGACTTTTTCTCCTTGGAGCGACGGAGGATGAGAGATGACTTGATAGGGATGTATAAGATGATGAGAGGCATTGATCGTGTGGATAGTCAGAAGCTTTTTCCCAGGGCTGAAATGGCTAACATTAGAGGGCACAGTTATAAAGTGCTTGGAAGTAGGTACAGAGGAAATGTCAGGGGTAAGTCTTTTAACGCAGAGAGTGGTAGTGTGTGGAATTGGCTGCCAGCAACGGTGGTAGAGGCGGATACAATAGAGTCTTTTAAGAGACTCTTGGATAAGTACATGGAGCTTAGAAGGATAGAGGGCTATGGGTAACGTTAAGTAATTTCTAAAATAAGCACATGTTCGGCACCGCATTGTGGGCTGAAGGGCCTGTAGTGTGCTGTAGGTTTTCTATGTTTCTAAGTGAATGGTGTAAAGAGGTGTGATAATGTATCAATAGTGATTAGGTTAAAATAATTTTTGTAATGCAGTAGATTATAGGACATGAAATATTCTGCAGGAAGCAATGATACTATCCAAATCAGTAACTGTCTTTGGCCGGAAGGGCCTGTTACTGTGTTGTATCTTTAAATAAATAAATCAATTGAAGCTCACAGTGCATTGCTTAAACTGATAGAAAGACTGTGCCTCATTTTCTTCAACTAAACATGGTGTTACAAAAGTTGTGCTGTGCCCTCAGAGGAGTCAACAATTATCTGCCTCAATTATATGATCTCTTCCTAAAGAATTATGATGTGAAGGTTGTACTCAGATGCCTTGACATATTTCTGTAGTAAAAATATTCCAGTTGGGTAGCTTATAGCCCAATGGTGTGAACATTGAATTTTGCAATTTGAAGTTACCCGCTTGGCCTGTGTTGCTTTCCCATTCTTACTGGTCTGCTCAGGTTCCCTCTCCCTTTTTTCACACTTTCTATCCCTCCCACATTGTTACCCAATTTCACCAAAATCCCCCACCTATCACACATAATTGTCATGAAGGGTCTCAGCCCAAGATGTCGATGTTTATTTCCCTCCATTGATGCTGCCTGACCCAAAGAGTTCCTTCAGCATTTGGTACGTGTTACTCAAGATTTGCAGAATATGCAGAATCTTCTTTGTCACACATGAGTAGAGTGGCATCCTTAAGGTTGTTATAACTGGGAGTGGTAACGGTGACAAGTTCCCACGACCTATTAAATGCTCCCAAAGGCGTGTGTCTCAAGAAGCCTCTGAAATCCAAGTCCAGCTCCTGGTCTTCACGTGTGGCTTAGCTACTAAGCCCAGCAGAACTGTTTCTACTGAGCAAAAGGGGAAAAAGCGAGTTACTGCCACCTTAAAACCAGTCATTTCAGGCAGATGGGGCTCATTAGCTGAGGTTGACAGCTCACCTAGGAGAAGGAAAACTCTGATCTCAACCCTTCACTGCCTTGCGTCTTTACCGACTCATGGGGAAGGCTTCAGGAGTAAACTCTGAGTGAAAAATCTGAAGCTGGAGTCCCTATGGCCCTAAGGTTGAGTTCAATGCTGACTGGCAACTCCTGTGATGCTGCTGGTACCAAAGTGTATCGGTCTCTGTGGTTCCTTTGGGTTCATCAGATTCTGTGGGGGTGTGGGGAGGGTGTGTTTGCTTCATGGGCAACAGCTTGCTCTCCATTTCGTACTGCCCGTGCTTGTGTATCTAGACATCTAGGATGCAATAACCATGGACAGCTCTGACCGATGGAGGCCCTCACTCACCCACTGACTCACTCAGATTTGTTAGACATGCGTTCCATTTTGTGAACCTATGCTGATCTTACTCAATACTTTTCAAGTGTTATTTATGATAAATTCCAGCATTTTTCCATCACTGATAATAGCTTACAAGTCTGTAATTCCCAGTTTTTAATCTTCCTTTTTTAATTCATAAGGCTGATTTACCAAACATCAACCTTATACAAATTGCACCAGTCTAAAGAATTTAGGATGATGATCACCAGTGCATTATGTGTTTGATTATTCTACCATTCTGCTTCCATTTATAATTTCCCCTGTTCCTTAATGTAGAGGGATCTACATTTATTTCCACTAAGCTTTCTATTCACATATTTATGGAAGTTTTGAGTCAGTTTTTATGTTCCCTATATTCCATCTTCTCCATCTTAATTGATCCACTACTAAATTCCAAACACCCAATCAACACACATCAAAGTTGCTGGTGAACACAGCAGGCCAGGCAGCATCTCCAGGAAGAGGAACAGTTGACGTTTTGGGCCGATAACGTTCGTCAGGACATCCAATCCTCAGTCCAAGATAGAGTGGACATTAGTCTAGGATCAGAGTACATAGTCTCAGCATAGAAGGACATCTCTTTAGAACAGAGATAAGGAGGAACTTCTTTAGCTAGAGAGGTGATGAATCTGTGGAATTCATTGCCAACATGGCTGCAGATGGTTATTTAAAGCAGAGGTTGATAGGTTCTTGATTAGTAATGGTGTCAAAGGTAACGGGGAGAAGGAAGGAGAATGGGACTGCGATGGAAAATATATCATCCATGATTGAATGGTAAAGACTCAGTGGGCCAACTGGTCTAATTCTGCTCCTATGCCTCATTGTTTCATGGCCTGCTGCTTTCTTTGACAATTTTATAATGCCTCTGTCTACAATTAACCCTTATTTCATTTGTAATCCATAGTTGAGCTTTCTTTGATGACTTATTTTTATATCAGACAAGTATGAATAATTGTTGTAACTCGGGTACTTATTATCATGCCTAGCCACCTTCATCCCATTTAATAAGAATGCCCAATCTGTCATACCATTGTAGTTTCCTTTGTTCAGATTTAGAATCCTAGTGTAGGCTTCTATTAATTCACTCTCCTTCTTAATGTAGAACGTTGTCATGATTTGGTTACTCATTCCTAAAGGACATGTATAACAGGTTTGTTAATTCTTACTTTCCTATTCAGGTATCCAGTCCAGGCTGGCTTTTTATTTTCTCACTGAGTCTTCAATGTACGTAAAATCTAAAAAACATAGTGTAGACATTCCAGGAATTTCTCCTTCAGAGTATTATTGTTAATCATGTTTGACCTATATATTGCATTTGTATGCTTCTTGTATTCTTCCCTCATTTCCCTAGATTTGTATTCCTTAGATCAGTACTACCACTTGTGGGCTTCCAGGCGATCACCATTGATGTCTTCTTCCCTTTGGTGTTTCCTTGGTCAGCCCACAGTTTCCACCTCATGATTTTCTGAGCCAATTTTCTTCTTCACCATTACATTGATTTCCTTCCTGACAAGCAACACCATCTCACCCTTTTTTTCTTCTCATTTGTCTTTCTGAAATATTTGTCACTCAGCTTTGTTTTTTCTGCCTTCCATTTTTGCTTCTTCCTCTTGTGTCTTTCATTTCTTTCCTTCTTTTCTCCTTTGCAGTCTTTCGGCTGCAGAGAAGATAGAGTCATTCTAATGTAAACTTTCATTAACCACAAGGCCCCCCGCCCAGCCCCAGGTGGCACTTGTTACTTATGAACATTGATCTTGGTTCTGACCAAATATAACCGATTTGGTTTCTGCTGGTTTCATCTTCTCCAGCAATGATCCTAATCTATGGATATGAAGCCACATCTTCTTTAAGATTCAATGAGAAAGAATATTTGTAGCTAAACAAATAAGTGCGAAGGATACTGTAGTTCTACGTGCATACTGAATACAATGCATAGGCACCTTACTGAATGCTGTACCTCACAAAAATAGTCTCTTGATTTTGAAACCTTATGCTCGCACATCCAAGAGGCTGTCTTCTCCCTGTCTAATGTATTTTTTGCCCTTAGCTATGCTCCCATTCAGCATGTTAAGGAATTTCTGCCCTACAGAAGCACTGTAAAGTATGTGCATTCATGGTGATGCCACATCTAATAACCCCTGTATATCAGCCACAGGTATGCCAGAAAGCAGGCATAAGGAGCCAACCTTAGACAAATGGTCCAGCATGAAAGAAAGAATCTCAGGAACATGGCTGGCAGCCTTCTGTGACTTCTGCAGTTGAGCAGCATTTCAGACCATGGTTTCAAGTCCCAACATTGTCTAGGCATTCACAGAAGTCAGCTTAAGTCATGAACCTCTAATTACAATAAGCCACAATTCACCAATTTAATATAGTGCATTCCATGTTTCAATGAAAAAGACAAATTATTGTATATTGTAGAGTGAATTCAAAAACTGATTTTCCTGTTGACATGAACTCTCATCTAGGGATTGAAATATAGACAGAAATGAGGAACAGAGTATGATCAATAAATGTTATGTAAATGAGTGAGTTCCTGAAAATAGATATGTAATGGAGGGAACCTTCTGCAACCAGTTTTACTTAAACCCTAATAAGGACTTGGCCACTAATTCTACCCTCCATCCTTTAAAACAAACAGCCTGTGAAGAAGATGAATGAACAAAGTAGAGGCACCCAATTACTCAATGTTGGAAATGTAAAAACATTCATAATATGTTATGACTTATATGTCCTACAACAATCAATAAAATGCTTAAATCGTATGCTTATTATTTTTACAGACGCTGGAAAGTGAAATTAATCTTATATTTGATAGGTATTGGAAATTAATCAAAAACAATGTTTCCCAAAAATTCCTCTGGGGTTCTGTCTATCATTGGTATGGCAAACAGGGAAGCTACTGATAGAAGCACAGATGGGGTTTCTGCAAATCTTCTGGTGACCAATCAGAAGAACCCCAAAGGAAATCCCCAGTGTTGTTATTTACATTTAATTGTCACTGTATCTCTTGGAGTTTCTTCCTTACCCACTTTGCTTTCTGAGTCACTGTTTGTCTTTGACTAAAGTTAGCGTCCAAGAAATTCCTCTGCTTGTTACTGCTATTAATTTAGCTTGATAAAGACATCCCTCCATATTTTCTATGAAGTAACAGTGGAGGGATACGAGCAATTCAGAAGCATTGGCAAAGGTTTAAGAAAATTGGCAAAATTCCAGAGAGTTTGTTATTTGAAGAGGGTGGTAGAACCAGATTTAATATTAACTTTTCAATGATATTAGATAAATCAGTCATTAAAGCAGTTGAAGTCAGACTCAGTATCACAAGGCACTGCAATATAACACTCAATGAATATAACTGTCTGAAATCAAAGGGCTTTTGAAGATTTGTGTGGAACATCAAATATTTTGTTAGATGACAGATGCTTGAGCAGTAAATGAGAGGCACTACAAGGAAAGTTTACTGTTATGCAGTTATAAAGATGGTAGATGGATGATTCAAAATATTTTGATGTTGGGTCCCCTTGAATTAAAAAAAACGTGGATTTACGATACAAGTGTTGAAGCAGCGGCACAGAAACACTGGCTAGCAGCCTGATGTATCCAGCCATCACATTGACCATTGAGCACAGAAGTTAAAAAAAACATGCTGAAAGTTAATGCCAATGCATCAGACTGTCCCCTGCAAAGCAGGTGGAACTTAGCAGGTCAGGCAGCATCTGTGGAGGCATGGGATGGGCAATGTTTTGTGTTGAAGCCCAGCATCAGGACTGAGTGTTAAGAGGAAAGAAGTGAGGGGGACGGATGAGGCAGGAGCTGGCAGTTGGTGTGTGGATCCAGCTGAGGAGGAGGTGATGGGAAATTGGAAATAGCTGGGAGAAGGAGTGATGGCAATAGTGACAGAGTCTGGGAAGTGATTAGTTGCAATAACAAATGGATGCCAATTATCGAAAGTAATAAATGGAATCAGATAAAGGAGTGTTAGTGGTAGGATGGGAATGGTGGGGGATGGGGAAATGGAAGGAATAGGGGATCAAGTTGGCTGTGTGTGAGTGATAGGCAGATGGAACCAGGAGAGCAAGGGGAAAACACTGGCTAATAAGGGCCCGAGGTGGTGTGCATTGGAAAAGTTGTTGGGGGGAGGTGGTGATGAGGGAAACTGTATGGATAAGAAAGAGAAAAAGAAACACAGGGGAACAGATCATTTGTATCTGGAGAATTCAATGTTCACACCTGGTTGTAGACGATACAGGCAGAACATAGTTTCTTTAGTTTGCATTTAGCCTTTCCTTGGCAGTAGAGGAGATTAAGGACAGATAGGTCAGTTTGGGAATGGGGAGGGGAGTTGAAATGCTTTGCGACAGGGAGCTCAAGCAGGCCAAAAGAGCACAGTTGCTTGGCAAAGTAGTCTCCCAGTCTGGGTTTCATCTCAGTGATGTAGAGGAAGTTGCATCAAAAGCACTGATTGCAATAAACAAGATTGTGCATTTGAATATCTGCCTCACCTGGAGGAACTGGTTGTGTCTCTGGATGGTGGTAAGGAAGGGGATATAGGGGCAGGTCTTGCACCCTCCTATGGTTGCAGGGGAAAAATGCATGGTGACAGGTAAGGATGGGTGGGGAAGGATTAATGAAGTAGGGAGGGAAGGTGAGATTGGTTCCTGTGGGAAGTAGCAAGGGTTGGGGAAGGGGAGCTTGGATCGGTGGTGGGATTGTATTGCAGTCGGTGGAAATGACAAAGAATGATGCGCTGGATGCAGAAGGTGGTGGATTGAAAGGTAAGGGCCAATGGAACTCTCCCTCTGTTCAGTCTGTGGGTAGTTTGGGGTGAAACCAGAAATGCAGGAAATGGAGGAGATGCGGATGAGGGCTCCAGCAACTAATGTAGAGGAAAAAAACATGCTTTCTGAAAAATGAGGACATTTCAATAGTTCAATAGTTCCACTTAATGTCAAAGAATGTTTACAATATACAACCTGAAATTCTTACACTTTGCAGAATCCTCAAAACAGATGAAAAACCCCAGAGAATGAATAACAGAAAAACTATAACAACCCCAAAGCCCCCTAACCCTCACCCACACTTAAGCAGCAGCAAGCAGCATCAACACCTCCCCCACTTATTCTAGCATAAAGCATCAGCATTCCCACCACCCACCGTGCCAGCAGCAGCAAAGCCCCCAAAGAGAGACCATGGTCTGCAGTCCATCAAGAACTAACTGCTCAATCCAACAGTTCAACATCCCACAGGCTCTCTCTCTCACTAACAAGAGAGAAACAGATATTGCTCCTTCCACAGTGACAGGGAGGCAACAGTCGCTATTTCAATGTTACAGTCAGTTTGCTTTTTTTATTTCAAGTTCCCTGACTTGAGAATCGGCAAAGTGATTACTCAGTGTAGAGCCACTCTCGCTGTCTTCAATGTTCTGGCTCCCGCTATGCTTCCGTATGTGACACTGGCAAGAATTCACGTCCACAGGGCCACGCAAGACCAGAAGGCTCCTGACGTCAGGCTGAATCTGGACTGAAACGCAGCTGAGCGGCGAGTCCCAGGTATGGCAACATGCTGTCGTGCAGAACCACAGTCTTACAACGCTGCTGTAGATCAAAGATGCCAATAGGACCCAGCAACCCTGAAAGGAAAGTAGAGACATTAGAATGGGAAGAATTTAACTATTTTGCTGCTGAGCTGGGAGAAATCGCGCCCCCCCCCCCCACCCCCGCGCGCACCATCTTTAGCTCCGACAACATTCCATGGCTTTTCCGGACATGTCCTGGAATGAAAAGCCTCATCTCATGAACAGATGCAGAGGGAATGGAAAAACTAAGAGTAGAGGATAGTATTCCTACAAGAGACAGGGTGGGAGGATGTGTAGCTGTGGGAGTGAGTGGGTTTATAGTAAATATCAGTGGATGTTTTGCCTTCTTCAGTAGAGAAAGAGAGATCCAGAAAGGTCAGAGAGGTAGAGTTATAAGTATCATTACTGAGAGCAAATGAGATTGCTCAAAATCTTAAGCAATATTCTTAAACTCTGCTTTTATATCCTATTTCTCCCAATAGATCCCTTCATCTAATCAGCATATTTTCAGGAACTCCTGACCAAGACCAAGATCCAAAATATGTAAGAATCATTATTCTATTCCCCCTTCTTCCACGCTACTGCTGAGGAAGGGCAGAATTTTTGAATTTGATGCCTGTGTTGCTTGATATTTGGGAAGACTCTTAATCTAAATGTGAAGCTGTTGTTTTAGGTCCAAGTTCTTCTAAAAGGTGATCTCACCAAAAGCAATCGAGTTTCTTCATTGCTAATAGAAAGGTTAAATGATATTCATTTCTCTGTTTCTTTTGATAGATCAAATTATTTAAATATTCTTTTTTTAAAACATTCCTTTGTACTTCAAAGTTTGGATAGGAGTGCTCTAGAATGTCTGAATGCTGATGCCTGATTAGATATTTGGTTAAGGGACAAAGTAAACAGCAGAGACAAGTGTAGAAATAATGATGGAAACCTCGTAGATGACAGAGAGCGCATTGGGAGTGGCCAGAATCCTGGGAATTTAGTGAGGACAAATGTAGCCACTGGAGAGATCATGGGTGAACAATGAATTGGGTGAACCAGAATCCCAAGCTCCTGACAGGATGAAGCAGCAAATGACTTACTTCCTTTCTTGCACTGTTACTGAAAAGCACATGTGTAGGGGTTCCTCTGGGACCCCTTTATATTTCTGAAGACCTCTAACAGATCAACTTTTGAAGTTTCTCTTTCTAGACAAAAGAGCATTAGGCTGTTTGGTCATTTCTCTTATTTCAGGTGGTATCCTTCTAATTTTTTTTACATCTTCTCTTATACCTATACAACTTCCATAATACAGAGAAAACAGAATTGTATGTAGTACAGTCCTTTCCAAATAGAATTTCAATTTAACTTAACTTTGTTTAAAATTCAATTCCTCTAGAGTTTTGAATTCTATCTATTTCTCTTGATATTGCAGCTGAATATTTTATAATTGTTTAAGTGAAGCATGTTTGAAATTTTGGGATATATACAGTATGTAGCAGTTTGCTTTTAAATGTGATGTTAGCCCCCTCTCCATGATTCTGTTGATACTCAGCAGGAAATTTGTTTGGGAGAAGTACTGTATATCATCATCGCATCTTGTGACCCAGTCTCATTGTGGTTCTTTGTTGAAGGTTTGCCTCTTAACAAGGAGAATTTTTGAATTTGACACCTGTGTTTTTCAACACTTGTGAAAACCCTTAATCTAAGCAATAGTCTATTATTTTAGCTTCTAACCTTCCTGAAAGAATGATCTCTTCAAATTGATTGGAGATTTATTCAGAAAATATCGAGTTTCACTATTACTCAAAGGTTATGCAGTTTTAATTTCACTATTCCTTTCATTAGATCAACATTATTTAAGTATTATTTTTCTAAAATATTCTTTGTGATACAGAATGTTTCATCTAATACTTATTACACTATTTTAAACACTTTTGAGATCTTGAATGATCATTTGAAAATTTATGTTTTAATTATTGAAGTTTTTTATATGTATTACAAGTTGTATTAATACAACAGTGATTTTACTACACATTGTGATTAGTAATTATTTACTGAATTGTTTATGCAAAACTAAAACTTCATTGTAAAAATAATTTTCAGTAATTTCCTGTCAAAAGCATGTTATGCCCTAGTAGTTGGCATAATAAATTGAAATATTTAATAAGGCCAGTTACTCAGTTACAAGTAAAGAAATACATCTGTTCACCCACTACTTAAAGAAAAATTGTATATTGAGCTTTTTAACATTGAAAGCATGTAAGATACTTCAGAGCTGAAAATGTCGATTTCTGATCATTTGTTGCAGTTTTATTTCTAAAGAAGTTGCCACTGCTCATTCCTAAGCTGTTCTCTATCTGTAATGTGCCAGCTATTGTAGGTAATATAGAAACTAATTTTGTCACTTGGTTATCTAAAATTCCAAATATATCCCCAATTTATCTCTTTAATGAGCCACAAGTTGTTTTTAAATTAACGACTCTTCCTTATGATAATCTTAAGGAAGATTCAGATGATCATTTATTATTAAAAGTTCTTTAACACCAATACATCACAAAAGAGTGATTTTCTGAATTTCTTCACTGTAGGAGAATGACGAGATGAGAAACTAAACCATTATATTTTACTGATTGCCTTCAATGCTCTTAGAATTCAAAGATGGCTTTTATGGCACACGTGCGTCCTTGAAGAAAATGTGTCTGACACCAGAATGGGAGGGTTTCTTTGTGGGCACACTGAATGTTCAGAGGAAGTTTGCAGATTCAGACCTCCATCGATATGCAAGCTGATTCAACACCTGGCATTTGGGAACTCATTGACCCACCTAATTCTTTTTCTTCCCCTTGCCTGCAGGAAGGGCCCTACACCAGTTCTGTATAAAGAGATTATCAAAGGTTAGATACTTGTCGGTTTTGTTTGGCTGTTATGATTCTACAAGGACTTAGTGGTTTTTATCATTGTTTTCAGTTGCAAAATTCTACAGGAAGTGGTGTGGGAGGTGCTGAAGATCTTTTTGTTGACTTCGAGTCTTCTGCACCAGTTTTTTCAGACACATTGGTAATAATAATGATTTCTCATGGCATATAACTTGCGCAAAAGAATAAGAACTAGGGCACGGTCCAAGACAAGGTACTAAATAAGGAAGGAGTAGAACTAATGGAAAAGGAGCTCTGAGCAGAGGCTATATCCACATGTTCAATCCACATGAATATCAGACATTCAGCAAGCAAAAGTGTATAAGGCATCTATATTTCAATGAAGATGCCCTCAATAAAATTTTCCAGCTACTGCAACTACAAAAATAACCATCAAGTATGACTGCATTACCCATGGGTATTGAATTGATCTTGACAACAAATTTTAATGCATCTAGGTTGTTTCAGGCTGTAATTACAAATTCTCACAACATATCAAAAGTAGGCTGTATTATTACAGAGAGACCAGTAAGAAAACTGAATATATTGTTTCACATGTCTACATATTAACACTGTCCTCTATAGGAACTGGAGGGGACTCTGCCCAACATCTATGATAAAGCCTGATTGCACCAGCAATTACACTTTCACTTTGTGACCATCTTTTGTGCCAGTTGCATTTGAGCCACTGCAGCAAACCAAAGAATGGTTGATCTATGACTGGGTTATCTGCTAATGACAAGGCTAATGACTCTTGTATGTGACCCATCAATATATTACTGCATTCACACAATGAAGATCATTTGCCACACAAATGATCAAGTAAGATTAAACAGACTACTGACACAAGAAGTTCTGCAGATGCTGGAAATCTTGAGCAACACACAAAATGCTGCAGAAATTCAGAAGATCAGACAGTATCTAAGGAAGGAAATGAATACTGGATGTTTCAGGCCTAGTACTGATGAAAGCTGAAATGTAGGCTGTTCATTTCCCTCCATAGATGTTGCCTGACCTGTTCAGTTGCTCCAGCATTTTGTGCATGTTGTTGAAGAGACCATTGGAATGATTAAATAACAAGCCTTCTGCCTGGATTCTCCTGGAGGGTTGCTCTGTGGATGTGAACTTCCCACTATTCAGGACATTTACAGTGACAGGTACATAAAAAGGGCCTGAAGGATCATTGGGGACTCGAGTCACCCCAACCACAAACTGTTCCAGTGGTACTATCCAGGAAACGGTTCTGCAGCACTAAAGCCAGGACCAACAGGCTCCGGGACAGCTTCTTCCACCAGGCCGTCAGACTGATTAATTCATGCTGACACAATGGTATTTCTAAGCTATATTGACTGTTCTGTTGTATATCTTACTGTGCTTACTATAATTTGCACATTGCACATTGAGACAGAGACATAATGTAAAGATTTTTGCTCCTCATGTAGGTGAAGGATGTAAGAAATAAAGTCAATTCAAATTCAAATTCATGTCAAAATTTTGTCCTTATTTTACCATAGTCTTGGCTCAAATATGGAGCTAAATAGTCCAGGCTGAGACCAAAGTAGACAATGATGAGTAGATTATTGGAGGATTAGTGCCACTTGATACTACTTTTCAATAACACCTTCAATCATTTTGTTGGTAATTCAGAATACACTGATTGGGTTGTAGCTATCCAGATTGGATTTGTATGGCTTAAGTGGACAGGACTTTATTCTATATTGCTGAGTAACTAATATTCTAATTGTTTTGGAGTAACTTAGCTAGAAAAAACTGTTAGTTCCAGAGCCTGTTTCTGCAGTACTACAGCTAAGATATTATCTAGTTCTGCATTATCCAACATTGCCTTAACTGTCACTTAGTGCTATGTGAAATGAACTGAATTAACTGAGAATTGCTTTCTGTGATCATGGGAATCTCGTGAGGAATCGAAGCTGGATCATCCACTCAGCACCTCTGGCAGATCATGGTTACAAATGCTTCAGTTTTCTTATGGCCTTGGGGCCTACCACCAATGAGGATGGAGCTATTTTTGGAGTCGATTCCTCCTTTTAGCTGTCGAATTGTCCGCCTATATCATGATGGAACGTGGCATAATTTTGAATTGTGAAAAGTATAACTCATCCTCTACCTGCCTTCTAAATTCACTCCATTGTTTACATACTACAATTGGATCAACAAAACCTTTAGGATATGCATTCTAAAGTTAAACCACTCATGCTGCCTCTGTAGTTTACTATTTTTCTAACTACAACAAGGTGAACAAGTGACAACTAGGAATCTATTTTATTTTCTCACCACTCAAATGCTTTTCATCTTGTTGTTAATCTTATTAATTACCATGCAGACTGAACAATGTAGGCCAAAACACCACTAAGGTGGAAACTCAACTGTTCATTGACCGTTCCTGAACAATTCCACACTGGCACAGCTAGTAGAACAGTGCTTCACAGTTCTAGCAACCTGGGTTCAGTCCTGACCTCTAGTGCTCTCTGTGCTTTCTATGTGGAGTTTCTCCCATGGATTTCCTCCAGATTTTCCAATTTCTAAACATGTATGAGGTTGATAGGTTAATTGGCCGCTGTAATTTTTTTTTATTTACGTATGGAAATTGGACTATTCCAATTTTCCAACTGTTGTCGTTTAAAGTTAAATTGGACAACTATATGGACAGGAAAGGAATGGAGGGTTATGGGGTGAGTGCAGGTTGGTGGGACTAGGTGACAGTAAGAGTTCGGCATGGACTAGGACGGCCGAGATGGCCTGTTTCTTTGCTGTAATTGTTATATGGTTATAAATTGTATCCAGTGTGTTAGTGAATGGTAGATCTCAGGGGAGCTGACTTTCCTGTCTTCTTGCTCTCGCTTTGCACCATTTATTTATGTTGTTGTAATTTATAGTGATTTTTATGTATTGCTGTATACTGCTGCCACAAAACAACAAATTTCATGACATATGTCATAATAAACTCGATTATGATTGTGGTTATGATTCATTTGTTGCAGGATCACATAGCTCTGTCTACTTCATGGAGTTTTGCTCCTTAGCAAACATGTAGCTCTCTGTTGCAACTTCACCAAGTTATAATGTCAATTAGGCATTCCTGGTGCTGTTTGGCTTTTTGCATTCCTCTTTGAATCAGGGTTAATTAACTGCATTGACTGGAACCATAAAGTGAGAACTATGCTCTGCTCTGAGGTGGTAGATTGTAGTGTCCATTTCTGCTGCAGCTGGTCATCCACACTGCTTCTTGGATCATGCTAACTGGAGTGCTGACAGCAGTGAGATAAATCGACTGATTGGGTGATATCTCGACATCAACCTTACATTCACTTTCAGCAAGACAGGGAACTGATTGTGGACTTCTGGAAGGGGAAGTCGGGAAAAAACTCTCCACTCCTCATTGAGGAGCCAACAGAGGAAAGGGTGAGCAGCTTCAACTCCCTGGGTGTCAATATTCTACTTTGTTAGGAGTTTGAAGAGATTTGCTATGTTACCAAAGACTTTTGCAAATTTCTATATATGTCTGTAGGAGAGCATTCTGACTGCTTTCATCACAACCTGGAATAGAGCCTTCAATGCACAGGATCACAAAAGGCTCAACTAACTTCATCAAGGGCACAACTCCCCTCACCATTAAAAACACCTTCAAGAGATTGTGCCTCAAGAAGGGGGCATCTATCGTTAAGGGCACACACAATGTGGATTATTCCCTCTTCTCATTACTATCAGAGTAGTAAACAGGAACCTGAAGACCCTCACTCAGTGATTTAAGAATACCTTCTGCTCTGCCATCAGATTTCTGGATGGTCTATAAACACTACCTCATTATTCCCTAATTTACATTATTTATTAATTTATGTAATTTACAAAATTTTATGTCTTTGTATTGTACTGCTACTGCAAAGCAACAAATTTCTCATTATATCAGTGACAATAAATCTGATTCTGATGCTAAGATATCATGGGCATAAAACTGGTTGGGTCTACAAGTGTAGTCAGATCTCCAACATGTGATTTAGAAGAGACAGTGAAATTAATGAAAAGTGAGATATGGGAAGGAGGATGAAAAATGAAGATGTCTTTGATTCAGCCCAAATACTGCCCAGAAAATTAGCAAAGGCCCATGTACTAAGGAGTAGTACTGTTTTCATTATAGCAATTAAGCTGTCCAACTATACACATTCCTTCCTTGTGCCTCTATTTTCTAGTTGTAGTTTTGCAAAAGGAAGGAAAAAATCAGTAAAGGATGTCATGTTTGAATAGTTGGTAATATTTGCAAGTTATGAGATGGTGTTAAGCATGTAGGGTGCATGTAGTGAGCCTTATGAATATTAGGTATGAGCCCTGACTGCCTATAGATTGGTGAAAGGAGAGTGACAAATCTGGTGAATTTAGCAGCGTCCAAGCCTGATGGTGTTGTGAGATATGGCATTTAAAGGTGCATTCACTGTTCACGCAAATATTACTTCCTATTGATTAATAGTATTTTGCTATGACATCATCTGTAGCTTAGATGAAGATTGAGAACACACTGTAGTTTTTTTGGATTAGATTTAATCTGCATCTTGTTTGAGCAATTTTCTACATTGCAGGGTTGAAAGCTTCAAGTTCTTTAGAATGAACATCACCAATTGCCTGAACTTGTGTATCCACTTGGATGCCATGACCAATGAAGCATACCAGTAGCTCTTCTTCCTCAGAAGGTTAAAGAAGACTTCTTTCACTCCCACCAATTTTTATCAATGCACCATAAAAAACCTATCCTTTTTGATAGAGCACCTGCTCTGCTCAAGTCCACAAGAAACCGCAGAGAATTGTGGACACAGCTCAGCACATCATGGAAACCAGCCTCCCCTCTATTGACTCTGTCTATATTTCTCACTGTCTCAGTAATGCAGTCAACAGAGTCACAGATCCCATCCATCTTGGACATTCTCTCTTCTCCACATTCCCATTACAAAAGCCTGAAAACATGTACCACCCGGCTCAAGATAGCTTTTATACCACGGTTATAAGACTTTTGAATGGTCCTTTAATACAAGATAGACTCTTGACCCCATAATCTATCTCGTTATGGCAGTGCATCTTACTGTCTGCATGTCCTGCACTTTCTCTATAATTGTAACACTGTATTTTGCATTCTGTTATTGTTTTCCCTTATAGTTCCTCAATGCACTGTTGTATTGAAATGATCTGTATGGATGGCACACAAAACAAAGTTTTTCATTGTGCATGAGACAATACTAAACCAATTTAAATGCCAGTGAAATCTTAAATGTACCATATCTAGGTTAACTTCTGGGTTTATCCATTGCAGGCTCTTGTTCTCTTTGTCCTATGAATACAGAATATCTCTCCATCTTCAGCTTCCATGCAACAGTCAAAAAGCTTGGAGCTTGCTGAACCCTCATATTATGTTAATCTTAACTCTATCTATTTTAGTCCCATTTTCCAAGTTGGTCTGGTTGCCCAGCTGTCTAGTTTATTTCAAACTAAAATGTAACTTCTTGTACAATTTATTGTATCAAGTGAGATTAAGATGATTTCCTTAAAATGAAGTACATTAGTTTCCCTGTGCCTATTACATTTTACAATTTTGAGAAAGTGCAATTGTTACTGAAAATAACTAACTGCTCTACATTTAAATAGTGACTATGGTTAAATATTTCCTTTCTTTTGTAACTTGAGACAATTACAAACACGTTTACATTGCTAAACCACATTGCCAAAAATTAGCCATTTGTGTGTAATATCATCATTCTGAACTTTCTATTTTACATCAATAGAAAGCAGTATTTTTTCCAAGAGCAGAATCATCCAGAATGCTCCATTATTCATACTGTCCACACCTGCATTTCTTCCAACTCCCGACCATCCACGCTTACCCCATCTTCCTGCCATCTCAACAGTGATAGAGTTCCTTTTGTCCTTATCTAACACCACATGAGCCTTCACGTTCAACATATAATTCATTGCAACTTCTGCCATCTCCAAAGGGATCCTACCACCAAACATATCTTTACCTACCCCCCTCCCCTGCCTTCCACAGGGATTGTTCCCTCTATGATTCCCTTGTCCATTCATCCCTCCCCAATAATGTCCTTCCTAGCACTTATCCCTACAAGTGGTCAAAGTGCGACATCTGCCCCTTCACCTCTGCCCTCACCTCCATTCAGGACCCCAAACAGTCCTTCCAGGTGAGGCAACATCTCACCTGTGAATCTACCGGGGTTGTCTATTGTGTCTGGTGCTCCTGACGAGATCTCCTCTACATTGCTGAGACCAATTGTAAAGTAGGGGAGAAGTTGGTTGAACTCCTCTGCTCCATCGCCAAAAGCGTAACTTCCCGGTGGCCAAACATTTTAATTCTGATTCCCACTTCCATTCTGACATGTCAATTCATGGCCTCCTCTTATGCCATGGTGACGCCATCCTCAGCGAGGAGGAGCAACACCTGATATATTCCATCTGGGTAGCATCCAACCTGATGGCATGAATATCGATATCTCGTTCTGGTAAAAATAATATCCCTCCCCCTCCCCTCTTCTCACTTCTCACCTTCCCACTGGGTCTCCTCATCCTTCCCTTTCTCCTATGGTCCACCCTCCTCTTGTATCACATTGCTTCCTCTCCAGCCCTTTACCTTTCCTATCCCTTTTCCCCTTAATTTACAGCCCTGAAGAAGGGTCTTGGCCCGAAATGTTGACTGTTTATTCATTCCCATAGATGCGACCTGACCTGCTAGTTCCTCCAGCATTTTGTTTGCATTGCTTTGGGTTTCAAGCATCTGTAGAATTTCTTGTGTTTATACTTTTCTAATGTTTGATATGTAATCTTCTTGGAAATGTATGATGCAATGCTACACACAAGATTTTGCATACTGTAGGGTGCTGAGTCATCTTTTATGTAGTTTGGTTGGCTCAGAGTATCTTATCTTTATTAGCAGTAGACTTATTATTCAGTGATGAGAATGTGTTAAATCTTGTGTCACGTGAAGGCACATCTTGTGGTTATCATATGTTACTGCCCACATAAACCGTTTTGTGATCTTTATAACAGACATTTAGAGAAGGTAGCAAATTCTGGTTTAAAACTATATAAAAGAAACAAAAAGGTAGATTTTGCTCCAAATCTATGCTGCATTGTTAGTAAAATCTGTCTTGAAGTAGACAACTGAACAGAAAAATAGATTTAAGCTATAATGCCACATACATAATGTTGCTAAGTATGGCTACTGGCATACTTGTAGCTTCCCATTCCTGTAGCATAAGGAACAGAGAACTAGGAAGCAGGGCATGATAGTTTCATAGTCATTCCAGAAGCAAAAGAAAAAAAATACACAAGTTTAAAAAACAAAAAGCAAGCTTCTGTGATCTTTGTTCCACATTACGGTACGTAGGGAAGACTCTTATTTAAATTAAAAGCAGAATATGCTGGAAGCGCTCCACATCTATAGAAGGAAAAACAGAGGCAGCAACTTCAGGTCAGAGACCACTTGTAAGAACTGGGAAAATGAGATAAAAATGACGTCATTTTAAATTGCAGATTGCATTAATGGACCAATAAGAATGCATTGAAACTTGCCATTTCCATGTAAGTTATCCATTTGTGATATTGTCTCAGTTTTCTCTTTCCATCAATACAGCCTGACCTGCTGGGCATGTCATATAGCCCTGCTATGAGCAACACATGATGCAAACAAAGTAGCATAATCACTCTCAAATTACCCATTAACCCATTTGACTTGGTCTTTCACACTTTCACTGATATTCCATTCATTCTCTCCAGCCATCTCACCACTTGCTCTACAACTTAAAAGTAGACTCTTCTTTAAAATCTCTCCTTTGCAATTATTAACAAAGGGCTTCTAACCTGAAAATTTAAATCTGTTTCTTGTTCCACAGATACTGTCAAACTGATGTTTTGAACATTTTTGCTATCACTTTACATTAAAAGAGTCTACTTTTTAAAAAAAAATTCGGTATCAAACTAACTATTTAATTAACACACATAAAAGTTGCTGGTGAACGCAGAAGGCCAGGCAGCATCTCTAGGAAGAGGTGCAGTCAGGACGAAGGGTCTCGGCCTGAAACGTCGACTGCACCTCTTCCTAGAGATGCTGTCTGGCCTGCGGCGTTCACCAGCAACTTTTATGTGTGTTGCTTGAATTTCTGGCATCTGCAGAATTCCTGTTGTTAACTATCTAAATAGTTTATCTTTCTCCCCCAATAGAGTAGTATACGAAATGATATGCATGCAACAGTTGCATTACATAAAAATGGGCTGAAAATATCCAGCTAAATAGAAAACTTAAGGATTTTGCTTTACTAATGAAGCAAACTATGGTAGCAAAATAGGCTGTGAGGAGAATATCAAGAGGTTTCAGGGTTATGGAATGTCTGGGGTAATATTTGAGGACATGAACAATGGAGTACAATATGGTAAATTGAGATAATTCACAGAAAGAAAGTAAAATATGCAGTAATTTTGAAATAGAAAGAGGCTGAACAGAATGGGAATTGTTGGTGTCCAGTGGGGAATAGATATACTTGTACCAAATACAAGTAGGAAATCTTATAGCAGGTTTGCTTTAGTTACATAAACATTTGAATATAAGAGTAAAGGTGTCTTACTGCAATTGTATAGACCTTGATTGTACTGTGTACAGTTCTGGTCTCCTTAGTGGGATATACTTGCTAAGGGGGAAGTGCTATGAGGATTCACCAGACTGGTGCCTCGGGTCGTGGTTTGCTCTATGAGTCTAAACTGGATAGACAAAGGGTCTGTAATATCTGTCATTAGCAGAATGAGAGGTGATCTCATTGAAATGTATTTTTTTTTTTCAAGACTTGATGAGGTTTCTAGTACCAAGGGTCTCATTCTTAAAATAAGAGGCATTCTTGTTTGGTACAGAGATGGAACCACCAAATAATGGGAGCTACTAACTTTAAAATAATAACCAGAGTGGATCTCATTCTGACTACTCTGTTAAAACCCAGTGCTCAGTCCTTGATGTTAGAGGTCAATGGAAATCATGGTTTTATGTCTTTGATGCTAACAGTCATGAAAAGTGGGCCTCAACCTTAAGAAAATTCATGGGAAGTTTCAAGGCTATCTCAAGCCATTGCAAGGCTCCCACAGAGATAAGGGAAAAAAATTGGAGATGACAAAACATGTCTTTGATGTATGTGATAACCATTCAATTCCCACTCCAAATCCAAGCATGATCATCACAAGAGATCAAGTTCCATGCTGCAATGGCACCGGTTCATTACTGAGACAAAGATCAAAGCCAAAATCAAGATGGTTGGCGTATATGCACAAGTACCTGTATGCAAAGGTGCAGTAAAAAATCTCAGTCACTTAGCGTTCGAGAAACGACATTCAGACGAAAAGCATAAATGAAAACCAAATTATACAAGGAAGAACACAATTATCTTGTCGTGCAAAGTGGTCATAGTTTTGCCATACTGAGGTAGTGATTACGGTTCAAGAAATAAATGGTGGAAAGAAAGTAGCTGTTCTTAATGCTGGTGATGTGGGACTTCAGGATTCTATAGCTCTGGGTAGCCATGAGAAGATGGCCTGGCCCAGATAGTGGGAATCTCTGATGATAGAAGTTGCCTTCTTGAGACAGTGCTTCATGTAAATACCTCTGATGGAGGGATGAGATATAATGGGCTGAGTCAACTAATCTCTGCTGTTTCTGACAGAACTGCACTTTCAAATGTCCATTGCAGATCATGATGCAACCTGTCAGGATATTTCAGAGTGCATCTGTAGAGGTTTGATAGAGAATTTCAGTGACATGCTAAATTTCGTTACTCTTCTAGGACAGTAAAGATACTTGTCACCTTCCTTATGCTTGTATCTATGACTCGAGCCCATTTATCATCCAATATATTAACACCCAGGAATTTAAAGCTGCTGACCTTCCACTGCCCATCATCCACTGGTACACGTTCACTCTCCTTCCCCTTCCTGAAGTTAACAATCATTTCTTTAGTTTTACTGACATTGAACTGTTGTTACTGCACTACTCAACATGCAGATTCAGAGTTACATTTACTTAGCACATGTGCATTGAAGCATATAGTGAAATGCATAATTTTGTTAAGGACCAACACACCCAAGGATGTGCTGGGGGCAGCCTGCAAGTGTCAGCACACATTTCAACATAGCATGGCCACAATGTTCAGCAGGACAGCACAAGCAGCAACAACAACAACAATAACATAGAACAAAATAAGACAACAATAGCAAAACAAGCTCCGATCCCACTCCGTCATTCCCTCACACTCAGAGACAGGGCTCTAACCCCAGGACAGGCTGTGTCCGGGTCTACAAAAGTTGTAGGTTGCATGTCAATACTTGATGGTACTCAAAACATTAAACTCATTCAAAAGAAGACACAGAAGTCTGAAATGCAGGTCTATCTTTGAGTTTACTTTAAGTGAGGTGTGCACTTATCATGTGGTTGCATGATGACATGTACAATTAAGGTATTTTTACATATAACCCGTAATGACTTATTTAAATGAACAAGAATATTTAGTCAACCAAAATATATACAAGAATATTTAAACATCACTTAAATATTAAATACACAACATTTCTCCCTGCTTAGCTCTAAATTCCAACTCAATACAGTGCATCTCAGTGATATACTGTACATGGTATACTATATAATAAATTAATATACAGGCATCCACAGAACAGTAAATTTTAAATTGTTCCATTCAGGCTAAAGATTTAATTGCAGTGGAGGATCCTGACCCTTGTGGGATAACGTCTTTCCTGATGTGGGGTGGGGATGGGGGAGGTCACTTTGCTTGGCTAGTGAGACCTGTGGCTGTGAAACAATCTCAGGTTCTGGGGCATCCTCCGTAGTGGTTGTACGAGTTCACGTTGTGACTCTGAGACTACAGGAAGTGGTTCTGACAGCAATTGGCACCTTTCTTCTTCTTCCTTTTTCTTCTTCTAGTTTGTGCATTTTGACCTTGGGTAGGTGCATTTAGTTCAGTGGAGTATTCTCTTATTAACCCTTCTATTGGTCCCTTTATGATCTAATCTCTCCTCTTGGTTTCATCGTCCACAACATCATCTGACAAATCTTCTGTTTTCATATCTCCATTGACCCCTTTTTTTTAGCCTTCCTTTTATCCAGCTGATTGTACTTGTATTCTACTTTTACAATCAGCTTTGTGTTGCCCATTTGAAGTTCATGCAATAATCTTAATGCACACAGAGTAGATTCTGGTTCTTTATACTCACAAAAGCCAAATGTTTGCAACTTTCCTGGAGTTCCTTGAATTCTCTTCGAGCTTAAAACCAAGCCACATTTCGCAAGTAACTGCCTGGTTAACATATCAGAAGCTTTTTCAGATATATTGCCTGCAAAAACTGTTGTAGTTGGACCACTGCTTTTGGCACTTTCATGAAACCTCTGAGCAGCATGGTCCTTCCTTGGTCCAATATGCTTTCCAACCAGAGGAACAGAGGTTGGCACCAACACCTATTTATTATCATACTGTCCCTTTCTTAATTTGCTTTCAATTGGCTTCATTGCAGGGGTTGTGGCAAGCAAATGGTGGGTGGATCTCCAATCAAGTTACTGACTCAGCTTGTATATCACCAAACTGTTATCATAAAAAAAGGTGCAAATTGGTCAAATTTTTAGGTTATAAAAGTAATCACAGTATTTTTCAAAAATACCAATTTGAACACCTTTGCTTCTGAAAGTATTTTTGAAATCGAACTTTTTATTGAGAAACTAAGTTACACATTTTGTCATAAATCATTCCAATTTTATTTCCTTCATGAATTGGTGTGTAAGCTTTTGTGTTGAAATATGTGAATACGCATAAGGAAAAACAAACAATTCCTTTAGTTCCATATTTTGGGTCAATGTATGTCTTTGATATGTGATTTATACAGATTGGAATGAATTTAACTGTATTCTTCATTCAACATATGACACCATAATAGCATTTCAATTAAAGAGGAACTTGAAAACTTACCGAGGATCAGAAAATACATTACTCCTAAATAATATCTTAAATTATCCGGTCACAAGCAGTGTCTCTTCTTTCTCCAGAAAAATACCCAAAATTTCTTCAAATAGCCATCAGTTCTGAAATTCCCTAAGTTTAAAAGATGCATAATTGTACACTTAAAGGATAATTCCATGAGATGTTAGCCTAATGTAATACAGGTGCCTTACAGTGTTCCTCTAATGTTATCCTTGTTCAAATTTCAAAGTAAATTTATTATCAAAGTACATATATGTTACCATATACAACCCTTAGATTCATTTTCTTGCGGGCATACTCAATAAATCCATAATAGAATAATAACCATAGTAGAATAAATTACTGCAGCAACTTGGAAATTCAACCAGTGTGCAAAAGACAACAAACTATGCAAATAGAAAATGAAAGAAATAATAATAAATAAATAAATATCCAATATATTCTAAGAACATGAGATGAAGAGCCCTTGAAAGTTTGTCCATATGTTGTGGGAACATTTCAATGATGGGGAAAGTAAAGTTAAGTGAAGTTATCCTCTTTGGTTCAAGAGCCTGATGGTTGAAGGACAATAGCTGTTCCTGAACTTGGTGGTGTGAGTCCTGAGGCTCCTGTACCTTCTTCCTGATGTCAACAGTGAGAAGAGAGCAGGTCTTAAGTGAGGAGTTCCCTGATGATGGATGCTGCTTTCCTGTGACAACACTCCATGTAGATGTACTCAATAGCGTGGAGGGCTTTACCAGTGATGGACTGGGTGTATCCATTACTTTTTGTAGGATCTTCCATTCAAGGGTATTGGAGTTTCCATATCGGACTGTGATGTAGCCAGTCAATATACTCTCCACCACACATCTTATAGAAGTTTGTCAAAGTTTTAAATGTGCTGCCGTGGTTTCTTTGGAATTGAACTTTTGTCATTAACAAGGCATTTTCGCCCACAGAACTGCCACTTACTAGATGTGTTTTGTTTCTTGTTCCATTCTCTATATACTGTAGACACTGCTATGTGTGAAAATCTTATAAGTTCAGATGTTTCTGAGATACTCAAATCATCCTGTCTGGCACCAACAATTATTCCATGGTCAAAGTCACTTGATCACATTTCTTCCCCATTATGATGTTTGGTTTGAACAACAACTGAACCTCTTCACCATGTCTGCATGCTTTTATGTATTGGAATGCTGCCATATGATTGGCTGATTAAATATTTGCATTAATGAGGAGGTGTAGGGATGTACCTAATAAGTATCCACTGAGTGTATGTAGAGAAAGGTGCCAGAAAAAGGCCAGCAATATCATGAACGATCCCACCTCCACCCTGCTTAGGGGCTGTTTGTCACACTCCCATCAGGGAAGGGGCTACGTAGCATCCAATTCAGTACCACCATACTCAAAAACAGTTACTTCCTGCAGTAAGCCATCAGGACGATCAATGCCTCTACCATTAACCTACACCCTCACAAAATACACATCACCTAGTCCTAGTGTCACTTTATGTATATACCATCAGTCTATGCATATAACAGTTACTTGTATATTGTGTTTTATAAGACTGCAGTTATTGTTTTGTTGTATTTTTGTTTTTTTATTGTGTTCTTATACTTATTGTGGTTTTTATGCTTCTTGAGAGCCAAAGTAACAATACTGTCATCTTCCTTTATAATTGTGGACTGAAGAATGACAATAAACAATCTTGAATCTTGAATTGGCTCTTGGGTGTGGAAATGGTAACGTTCAGAAGAATGAGTTTCAGAGGCAGTGCGCGTGGCATCAGGCATCTCTGAGGAGAAATCACCCCAGGCTGTTGAAGGCATACTTCGTAGTGCCATTATATCGGATGGTGGAATAAAGTAGAGAGGGGAAGTTTTCTTGTATCATGGGAACTGTGGCAGGCTGCAATGGGAATCTAAGAACACCCTGGACATATCAGCATATTTTACAGGGAGAAGTTACTTCCTTGATATAGTGGCGAAGAGGGTTATGGCATGCTTGGCTTCATCAGGTGGAGCACTGAGTATAAGAATTGAGATGTCTTTTATCTAGATGTTGGTGAGACCACACCTGGTGCATTATGTGGTTGCCATTCTATAGAAAGCAACTAGAGAGAACGCAGAAAAGATTCATAAAGATGATGCTTAGACTGGAAGACTGAGTTAAAAGAAGAGATTGTATAGGCTGGGACTGTTTCCTTTGGAGCAAAGGACGCTGAGGCCTGACCTTATAGAGATTTATAAAATCAAGGGGGGCAGTATTTCCCAACGGGTAACAGACTTAAATTAGAGAGCATACATTTAAAGTGAGAGTAGAAGAATTTAAATGGGAGTTGTTGGGCAATATTTTCACACAGATTTTGATGTGGTAGAGGTAGGCACAATTACAACATTTAAAAAAACAATAAGTCAAGTTTATAGATATGAAAGGTTTAGAGGAATATGGACCAAATGAGGAAGGCTTGTTGGTTGGCATGGACAGATTGGGCCAAAGGACCTGATTCTGCTATGTTTAACTCTGTGACTTTATGATTTCAGTGCTCTTATGCCCCAAATATTCTTTCCAAATGTAACTGCCAAACTGCATGACTTTTCCTCCAAGTAAATTTTCTTGGTTATCCAATTTTTAAAAAATCACATTGGCCAGTCTTGTTTTCTTGAATTACGAAGGACATGCTTGTCTTTCCCTAGTCTTTGCAACATTCTGTTGTTTTGCAACAAATTCCACTGTAAAAAAGAGGGAAGCTTGCAAGTATAATTTGTTCAAGTAACGTATCAGTCCTTGGACTACAAGTTGTGGTCTTCATTCATGAAGTAGTTGTAATTGTGTAAGGTTGTTGAAAAATGCAAGAATGTTAGTTCTGAATCCTTACTGGTTGGTAGTTAGATACTTCATTGATCCCAATGGGAATTACATTGTCACAGTAGTATTACAAGTGCATAGATATATAAATATTAGAAGAAAAGTAGAAAGAATAAAAAAAAGTTACCTTAAACAGGGGGGTAATCACTTCCCTGGCTATAGGTTGACTCATTATAGAGCCTAATGACCAGGGGTAAGAATGACCTCATATAGCGCTCTTTGGAGCAGCGCAGTTGTCTTAAGTCCTATCCATCATGAGATAGGTGATGCAACTAGTGAACTGAGGCTGTTGATGCAGGTGGTAGAATATGCTATTTGAAAAGAAGGCACTCACTTTGTCAAATAGTAGAAGGTGATTATACTTCTTCTGATTTTGCATTCTATCTTTGGCAAGAGTTATTTCTTTCTAATACCCACTTCAGGATACTACACAGAACATAGAATTAGCACAGTACAAGCCCTTCGGCCCATAATGTTGTACCGACCCTTAAACCCTGCTTCCCATATAACCTCCACCTTAAATTTCTCCATATACCTGTATGCCTGTTCTTTTAACTGTTTTTTTTTTCTCTTCTTCTACCATTATTTTTATGATAGTGCCTGAAATTCAAGACAGATGCTGTCTTGCATGTTTAGCCACCAGTGAATGTATCACAGCTCTGATCTGGATTTGGGAAAAACACACTTATGTTACTGTACTTTCCTTTTAAGGCACTTGAGTTATTGGTTCTCCCAGTAACGTCGTGGTTGTTTCATGCAGGAATTATTTAAAATAGCAGACTGCACAAATTTAACAACTTCCTTCAATAAGCAGTTGTTATATTAGTGTGCTAGCTGCTGTTTTCAATAATTTCTGCATAAAGGGGCAGCAGCACGGATTAGTCATGTGCGGTACCTGCATCCATCTTCACACCATTGTTCTCCTAATACTGTCTATGGAAAGCAAGAGGAGTAACGGTTTATTAAAATGTCAAGCCACATTATTTGCAAAATCTGATAACAAAACTAGCTAAAATGTCAATGTAACTAACTTTGTCCAAAGGTAGAACTCAAATGAGGTTAAGGTTAAAATATGGGAATACTCTGGAAAAACTGCAGTTGCTCCAGGTTAGTTGATCAGCAGAATTGAATATAATAACAGATAAGAACATGTAGTCAATCCGTAGTCCATGGGTTCACAATCGATTAAATCTTGACTTTATTCCAAACCACATTAACAAATGTGCAACACAGACTGCAGAAGTGTGACAGTTAAAACTGTTGGATTATGAATAATGCCAGTTTTCCTTCTCCACAAATTTGTCTGCTTTGTCAACCATTTAATTTAGTAAAGCACATACCTCTTTTTGCTTTCCTACAAGAGATCAGAATCTAAATGATTTGTCAAGGAGTCAAAAAGATGTTAATCACAAGTGTTGGTGAATATCAGGACCTGGAGTAGATGTCGTGGTCTGGTCCGTGAAGTCTGCATTCTGGTTCACGGTCCGGTCCATTGATCCATATTCCGGTTTTCCCTTGTCCTGTTGTATGCCTTAATTGAGGCACATGATTCTGATTTTGGGCTGGCTACATAAATAGCTCCTGGGTTCAGCTTCATTTGCTGGACTATTCCCTTCACCTTCTGCCTGAAGCCTTGCCCGCAACCTCGTCTGCATCCTCGCATGTACTGCTGTCATGTTCTACTGCTGGAGCAAGACTGGAGCCTTGCTGTGTCTAGATAAAGAACTGTCTTCCATTGTTTGGAACTGTCTCTTTGTGCCCTCGCCTCCGCTGGGTAGGTCCGGTCGCTTGCCGCTACCTTGAGTGGAGATCTGTCTCTCAGTGTTCTGTGTATGAGTACCAGCCCTACATCCTGCTCCCTAGGAGTGGACCAAGACTCTGCGTTCCTGTTCTCCCTTGACTAAGGCTCTGCATTCCTGTTCTCCCTTGACTAAGGCTCTGCGTTCTTGTTCTCCCTCGACCAAAGCTCTGAGTTCCTGTTCTCCCTCGACCAAGTCAATGCTTCATGTTCTCGTCCTGTCCATGTGTCTCACCCAGCCCAGTGCTGGGGTTCCCTCATCCTGTCCAGGAGCCTCATATCCAGTCCTGTTGCCACTCCTCATCCTGTAGCCACATCTTGTCCTCGCCTAGTTCCGGGGTCTGAGCCTGAGTCAAGACCCAGTCCTTGTCCAGTCTCTGGCTCCTAGTTTCTAGTTACTTGTCCTGGGTCCACTTTCCTAGTCAAGTCCTAGCCCAGGCCCTGTATCCTAGTCTCGTCCAGCACCTGTGTCAATGTCCAGTGTCATTTCTTCCCCACTTCCCTTGCTTTCTTGACACACCTAGTCCTGTTTCTTGTATTTCAGTGTCTGTGTCTTGCATTTGGGTCCGCCATCAACGCCCACCTTATGACAGTAGAAGGGTGTGCATATCAAAATAGTGGGTGGAGGATATAAGATTATAAAATGTAGATTTTGGGGAAAGTATTTCTTGGTAGGGAAGAAGGTAATTGGACAAAATGCAGGGGAGCGGAGATGTTTGGATATTGGCCTTCCCTCATGCACTGTAATTTCATATAAAAGGGTCTGGATATGAGAAAAGTAAAGGAGAATATAAGTGTGGGAGGGGAAATATTAAGAAATAGAATATGGGATACAGACAAGGGGGCTTTGACTGGGGTGGTGAGAATGCCATAAGATTTTGAAGAGAAGTAGTGAAATGGAAATAATTGGATGCTGAGATGATGGTGAGTGTGCTGAGATTTTATTATAGTGGCAGGTGGATTGGATTGTTTTACTGTTCTCACATGAACTGAGATACAGTAAAAAAGTTACCTTTATAAGCCATTCGCACAGGTAATTTCAAAACATAAACACAAACAGTACAAGGGAAAACTATGGCATGGAGAAAGCATGATATTAGAGCACAATGTCTTGGATTAAGAATAGTGAATATAGTATTGAGTTATAGGGAATTAGTAAGGAAAATAACAGGAGTAATTGAATATTTCTTTTAAAGAAATAGAAAAGGATATGCAAGTACTAACAATATGAATATTATTGGACACTGATGAAGAAAGGGACCTGCAATTGAGTCCATGCTGTCCGTCATGTATCCACTTACACCAATCCCACGTTGATTTCAGTTTTTCAGTCTTCCACACTTCTGCCCCAGATTCTGTCACTCATCTACACAGTGGTGACAATCTACAGTGATTGTGGTTAGCAGACCTGAGACAGCACACCCTAATACCTTTCCTATCATTGCAGGGGATTTCAACCAGGTCAGCTTGAAGAAGTCTCTGACCAGCTACCACCAATATGTCACCTGGTGAACCAGAGGGGCCAACACACTTCATAACTGTTACACCACCATCAAGAATGCTCACTCCTACACTTTGGCAAGTCTGATCACCTGGCTGTGCTTCTACTCCCCAGATACAGGCAGAGAATGAGAACCATAGCACCACTGGTGAGAACCATGAAGGTACGATCAAGGAAGCTGGAGGAAAACTATGGGGGTGCCCTTAATCTGTGAACTGGACCTATTCAGGCATCCAACTTCAGATCTGAATGAATATAGCAGATTTGTTACTGACTTCATCATGACCTGTGTGGATAAGTGTGTGTCTTTGAAAACACATTGGATATACCCAAACTGTAATGAACCAGGAGATTTACTGTCTGCTGAGGACTAGATCTGTGGTATTCAAGACCAGTGATCCAGAACTCTACAAGAGGTCCAGTACAACCTACAGAAGGCTACCTTAAGAACAAAAAAAGCAATTCTGAGTGCAGTTGCAGAAGAGGGAGATTTCGATGCACGTCAGCTATGGCAAGATTTTAAGGGCATTACTTCCTACAAGGCGAAACCTAACATCATAATTAGCTGAGATGCTTCACTCCCCAATGAGCTAAATGCCTTTAAAACAAACTTTGAAAGGGAGAATAAATCTTAGCAACATCTGACAGCCCTGCTACATCTGTCTCAGAGGCCAACATCTGTGCCTACTAACTGGCTGGAGTGTTCAGGGGCACCTTCAATCTCTCCCTGCTGAAGTCAGAAGTTCCTACCTATTTCAGAAGGGCATCAGTCATATTGGACCCCTGTTTCCATCCAGGGAGTCAGTGTGGACATGGTGGAGGATTACAAATACCTGGGGATACGAATTGACAATAAACTAGATTGGTCAAAGAACACTGAGGCTGTCTACAAGAAGGGTCAGAGCCGTCTCTATTTCCTGAGGAGACTGAGGTCCTTTAACATCTGCCGGACGATACTGAGGATGTTCTACGAGTCTGTGGTGGCACCATCACACATGTTGGTGTGATCATGTTTACTGTTGTGTGCTGGGGCAGCAGGCTGAGGGTAGCAGACACCAACAGAATCAACAAACTCATTCGTAAGGCCAGTGATGTTGTGGGGATGGAACTGGACTCTCTGACGGTGGTGTCTGAAAAAAGCATGCTGTCCAAGTTGCATGCCATCTTGGACAATGACTCCCATCCACTACATAATGTACTGGGTGGGCACAGGAATACATTCAGCCAGAGACTCATTCCACCAAGGTGCAACACTGAATGTCATAGGAAGTCATTCCTGCTTGTGGCCATCAAACTTTACAACTCCTTCCTTGGAGGGTCAGACACCCAGAGCCAATAGGCTGGTCCTGGACTTATTTCCATCTGGCATAATTTACATATTATTATTTAATAATTTATGGTTTTATTTTGCTATATTTATACTCTATTCTTGGTTGGTGCAACTGTAACGAAACCCAATTTCCCTCGGGATCAATAAATTATGACTATGGAGCCCAAAAAGAGCTGAATGAGTTGCCTCAGCAGCTACACCCAGCAGCACTCACATCCTCTGTACTGAAGTGCTTTAAGAGGTTGATCATGGTTAGAGTTAACTCCTGCCTGAACAGGGACAAGGACGTGCTGTAAATTGCCCACCTCTGCAACAGGTCTACACGGATGCAATCTCAGTGGTTCTCCACTCAGCCTTGTACCTCCTACACAACAGCAATACCTATGTCAGTCTGTTGTTTATTGATTACAACTTGCACACAACACTATCACTCCCCCAGTACTAGTCAACTTCTTCAAAACCTGGGCCTCTGTACATCTCTATCACAAAATCATTGACTTCTTCATTGGGAGACCACAGTCAACACAGGTGTTCTTCGAGGATGCATGCTTAGCCCGCTACTCTTCTCTCTACACTCATGACTTGAGCACAGCTCAAACACCATCTATAAATTCATCAAGGCCACAACTGTTGTTGGCAGAATCTCAGATAGTGACAGGAGCGAGATAGATCAGCTGGTTAAGTGGTGTCACAATAACAACATTGCACTCAATGTCAGCATGACCAGGGAATTGATTGTGGACTTCAGGAAGGGGGAATCAGATCACACAGCAGTTTTCATAGAAAGGTCAACAGTGAATAGCTTCATGTGCTTGGGTGTCAGCTTCTCTGAAGATCTACTTTGAGCCCAACATATTGATACAATTATAAAGAAGTGATTCAGGAGTTTGAGGAGCCTTGTTATGTCACCAAAGACTAACAAATTTCTACAGATGTGCTGTGGAGAGCATTCTGACTGGATGCATCACCATCCGGTATGGAGGCACTAATGCTTCCGTCATGGGCACTAACCCCTCCAGCTTTGAGGACATCCTTGAGGCTTCTTGTCTCAAGAAGGTGGCATCCATCATTAAGAACCCTCATCATCCAGGACTTGCCTGCTTCACATTACTGCCATCAGGGAGGAGGTGCAGGAGCCTGAAGTTGGACACTGAACGTTTAAAGGACAGCTTCTTCCCATCCACCATTAGATTTCTGAATGGTCCATGAACCCATCAGCATTACCTCATTATTCTGCTCTATTTTTGTTCAATTTCTATATACAGTATTGTAAGTTAGCATATTTTTAATGTATTGCACTGTACTGTTGCCATAAAACAACAAACTGCACAACGTAAGTCAGTGCTAATAAATGTGATCCTGATCGCGAACCATCTAATCCACACATCATTTGGATTTGGGAGGAAAGTGCGGAACCTGAAGGAAATCAACATGGCCACAGTGAGAAAGTGTAGATTCCAGACTGCACCAGAGGAAAAGATTGAACCTATGTCACTGAGCTGTGAGGTAGTGTTGCCATTAGTCCATCCTGTATTTGCTCGCTTAGCTGGCCATTCATTTGTACCCTATGGCAAACAATATTGATTTTACTATCAGCCAATGGATATGCAAGTTGGAAGAGGCAAAAGGGCAGCTGGGACTTTGGTAAGTCAATTATCTCCCTAATCAATAGGCCTAAATGTAGAGAAGGAGAGTGGATCAGACTGTGTTATTTCAATGCCAAATTAGTATAGAGCTATAATGCAAGTGAATGAAAGATTAGATTAAAAGAAAAATAAGGAGCGATAAATATGAAAAAATAAGAAGAAATATTGACTTTTAAAATGTCCAGCAATGATTGATCACAGGCATCTTTCGAATCATAATATTGTTATTATAGTAGTCAATGCCAGCTCTGAGTAAAACAATCCAGGCAGTACCACTTCTGCACCTTTCCACCATACTCTACAAATATTTCTCTCTCAAATGAAAATACTCCTTTCATAGACACTTCATACCATGAAACTTCAAACTTCCATTTTTGACCAGGCGGCATGACCAGGTCCTCCAGATAATTGCTGAGATAATCTTCAGCACCCTTAACATCTGCTGGAAAACAAGTCGGGTCAAGAATACAATTTTTTACATGCTTTGCTGCCAAATTACCCTTATGTTTATCCACCTAATATGACAGATGTTCTTTTTAAGCTTAAACCACTTCAAAAAGGGTTGATAACTACAATTTATAAACGGGTATTGAATTTACAAATGATATCTAACGATAAAATTAAATGTGCTTGGGAATTGGAAGTTCAAGAGTTATTTTCAGATAATCAATGGAGTAAAATTCTTCATTTGGTTAATAACTCATCTATTTGTGCCTGTCATTCCTTGATACAGTTTAAGGTAGTGCATCAGGCCCATATGCCAAAGGATAAACTAGCACGTATTTTTTCCAACATCAATCCTATTTGTGACAGAGGTAATAGTGAGCTGGCCACCCAACTTATATGTTTTGGTCTTGTATAAAGCTAGATAATTTTTGGAGAGATGTTTTTAAAACATTATCAAAAGTCTTGGATCTGGACCTACAACCTAATTTACTTACGGCAATATTTGGGATTACCCCATCGAAACCAGGAAATATTCCTGTTTCTGCTCAACGTTTGATAGCCTTTTCAACTTTATTGGCTAGGAGAGCCATTTTACTGAAGTGGAAGGATTCTAATCCACCTATTGTCTTCTATTGGCTCTCCTCCATTATGTCCTGTTTAAGTTTAGAGAAAATAGGAAGTCGGACATTTGATACATCCTTTAAATTTGAGCAAATCTGACGACCTTTTATTCAATATTTTCACTTGATTTAATTTATTACTCTTCCAAATTTTTTTTTGAAGATTTAGATTTGATCAGAAAGTCTTTCTTTTTCTTTTTTGGTCGTATCCTCAGAATGGACTGCCCAGTCCCCTTTTGTTTTGAATAGTGTAGTGGGTTTTTTTTCTCATTTGAAATTCAAAGTTTTTTTTTTCTTTCCTCTTTATGAACTGATAAGAGAATTACTGTTTTCTCTTTCATTATATATTATACACTAGCTTAACACTATGTATGATTTTGATAATGTCTATTTTAATCTCTGTTTGTATGGTTATTGATATATATATTTGAGATAATTCTCCTCTTGTTTGTATTTATGTTCCTTTTAAATCAATAAAAAGATGAATTATAAAAAAAAGTATAGCATCTGCTTCGTCAAAGAGGGGGAAAGACCAACAGAACACTAGAAAGCAACTGGGTTGCTCTTCACGGCGCAGGACTGGAAGGTAAAAGCAGACCTAGGAAAATAGCCGTAGTTTCCTCCCCACATCACAGAAACTACATTGCGGCCCAACAATGTGTTTTGGTCCGACACATTGAAGCACATTCTTATGCTTGAGCTGACTGTGCAGTGGGAAGAACGTATGGAGGAGGCCCATGAGCAGAAAAGAGCCAAGTATGAAGATCTGAAGAATAACTATCAAAGAAGAGGCTGGAGGTCGGGTGTCATGGCTTTGCAAGCCAGTCGCTCTGCAAAGTATACACTTCACTTGGAATCATGGGAGAGAGAAGAAGGGGAGCCATTTCTACCACCACAGATGCAGCAGAGAAAGCATCACGATGGCTTTGGATAAAGAAGGCTGATCCATGGGTTGCTGCCAGGGCACAGGCCAAGGTCTGATCAACCCCAGTCAGGTCGCCTGGGTGAGGGTGTATGATGTTGAAAGTCCCGAAACAGCCGACAACCCCAGGTAACATCACTGATGATGTGCCCTTGCTTAGCATCATGCAGATGTTTCTGTAAGAACTACCTCCTGGGACACCAGTGACTACCAGGAAGAGTCCGGTTGACAGCCTGGAAAGACAGCAAACTGGGACAGGATGGGTTAGCAGCTCTAACCACAGCTCCTGTAAAGGAGTATCCAAGAAGGCTACGAATCAAAGAATGGAAAGATACCCCCAGGGAAGCCTGGGCGGTGGGGGGCGGTGCGGAAGAGCTTCCCAGCCTGACGGACACAAGGCTCCCGACCCAGTGCAATAGAAAAACGACAACGAGTATACAGTGCACCTGTGGCAAAATTTGTAAGAATCAGAAAGGCTTGAAAATCCACCGGTCAAGGATGAAGTGCAAAGAGCAACAGAGAGCACCACAATGTGCAGATTGCCAATCTGGTGAGACAGAGGAGGAGCAGGGTCAGGAAGCACCCCACAGTACCCAGAGCCTCTGCGTGGTGCAAGCTGTGCGTCCCAACATCACATCTCAGACTGTGCGGATCAGATGGCCCAAAGCCTGCCAGACAGCAGAGTGGCAAAGATTTGATGAGGATGTAGATCTAGTGTTGGAAACAGTGGCCAAAGGTGGTGTGGAGAGGAGATTGCAGATAATGATGACATTGATATAACTGTGGCAGCAGAAAGTTTTGGTACTGAGGAAGAGAAGTGGGCCAAACAGCCAAACAACAGAGCCACCAAGATCCACAACATCCGGAAAGAACTCAAGGTGCTCAAGCAACAACATAAATTAGCAAACTATGAGGAAAGGGCACCGCTGGAAGAACTGCGTGTGATGCTGAGGAAAAGGCTCATAACTCTGAGGAGAGCAGAGCAACATCGAAGGTGCAGGAGAGAAAGAGCACAGAAAAGATATGCATTTATCAGCAACCCATTTCTGTTCACCAAACCTCGGGTCAGAAGAGAAGCAGAAAGCTGTCTTGTACAAAGGAACAGATGGACCACCATCTTCGAAGCACCTTCAGTAAACCGGACAGAGAAGTTGAATTGGGAAACTGTGATGCCCCCATCACCCCCGCAGAACCAGCAGAGGCTTTCGACCTTCGAGAGCCTCTCTTGAAGGAGGTTCAGCAAGTAGTCAAGAAACCCAGAGCTGGCTCAGCTCCTGGTCCAAGTACAACATCTACAAACGCTGCCCCCGGCCTCTCCAGTGACTGTGGAGAATCCTCAAAGTCGTCTGGAAGAGAGGCAAAGTGCCCAAGCAATGGAAGTATGCAAACGGAGTGTGGATTCCAAAAGAAGAGGACTCCAAGAACATCAGCCAGTTTAGGAAAATATCCTTGCTGAGTGTTGAAGGGAAGATCTTCTTCAGCGTGGTGGCAAAGCACCTAGCAGAGTACTTCCTGAGGAACAATTATGTTCACACCTCCGCCCAGAAGGGTGGCGTTCCAAGGCTACCAGGCTGCTTGGAGCACACTGGAGTCATCACACAGCTCCTGAGAGAGGCCAGAGAAAATAAGGGTCTCGGCCTGAAACATCGGCTGTACCTCTTCCTAGAGATGCTGCCTGGTCTGCTGCGTTCACCAGCAACTTTGATGTGTGCTGCTTGAATTTCCAGCATCTGCAGAATTCCTCATGGAAGGGTGACTTAGTGGTTTTGTGGTTGAATTTGGCCAATGCTTATGGGTCAATCCCCTACAAGGTTGTTGAAGATGCACTGAAAAGGCACCATGTTTCTGAAGGAATTAGAGGCCTCCTTATGGACTACTACAACGGATTCCAGCTGAGAGCCTCAACAGGGCCAATAACATTAGACTGGCGCAGGCTGGAGATTGGTATCATCACAGGCTGCACCATCTCAGTCATCCTTTTTGCCCTGGCAATGAACATGCTGGTAAAATCTGCAGAGCCAGAGTGACGAGGCCCGAAATCAAGATCTGGGATCTACCAACCACCAATACGAGCCTTCAGGAATGATCTGACTATCACTACGTAGTCAGTGCCTGGTGCTAGGTGGATTCTTAAGGGGCTGGAAAGGTTGATGAGGTGGGCAAGGATGTCCTTTAAGCCTGAAAAATCAAGATCTGTCGTACTGAAGAAGGGGAGAGTACAGGAGCAATTACGTTTCTCTATTGAGGACATTCCAATTCCTACCATCACAGAGAGCCCTGCTAAAAGTCTTGGGAAGATGTTTGATGCAACACTCAGAGATAAGGCAGCAATAAGGAACACCTGTGGGGAGTTTGAACAATGGCTGCCAGAGGTTGACAGGACTGGCCTTCCAGGGCAGTTTAAGGCATGGATTTACCAGCACGGAATTCTACCCAGAATCCTATGGCCACTGCTTCTCTGAGAGTTTCCAATTTCCACTGTTGCTGAATTAGAGAGGGTAGTCAGCCAGTTCCTGCAAGGATGGCTGTGTTTACCAAGGAACATCAGCAGCATCGCTCTGTGCGGGAATAAATGCAAACTGAGGCTCCCCCTGAAATCCATCGAGGAGGAGTTCAAGGTTTTGTGAGCGACAGAGATGCTGCAGATCCAAAGGTTGCCGGAGCAAGAGTGGCAGTGAGAGCTGGAAGAAAGTGGAGAGCTGAAGCTGCAGTGGAAGAAGCTGCGCCACAAAGTGCTGGTGGGGGCAGTCGCCAAGGGAGGATAGTTAGTCCTGACGAAGGGTCTCGGCCTGAAACGTCGACTGCACCTCTTCCTAGAGATGCTGCCTGGCCTGCTGCGTTCACCAGCAATTTTTATGTGTGTTGTGCCAAGGGAGGAGTTGGACTTGGAAGCCTTGAAGTCCCCCATTTTGACAAAGTCCAAAGGAAAGAGCAACGAGAACTGGTCCAGAATGAAGTAAGGACAGCTGTGGAGGAGGAGAGGCCCAGCAGAGCAGTGGCAATGAAACAGCAAGGAACCTGGACCAAATGGGAGCAGGTGATCGAGCGAAAGAGCACGTGGAACGATCTCTGGAAAGCGGATCCACATTGCATCAAGTTCCTTATCCAGGCTGTTTATGGCATCCTTCCTAGCCCATCCAACCTGGACTGCTGGGGCCTTGCAGAACGACCAGCTTGCCCCCTCTGTGAGAAGACCGGTACGCTACAGCACATTCTGAGCTGCTGCCCCAGAGCTCTTGCCGATGGCCATTATCAGTGGCGGCACGACCAGGTCCTCTGGCCAATTACTGAGACAATCCGCAGCACCCTTAACATCTACCGGAAAACAAGTCCGGTTAAGAATACCATCTGCTCTGTCAAAGAGGGGGAAAGACCAATAGAACACCAGAAAGCAACCGGGTTGCTCTTCACTGCGCAGGACTGGAAGCTAAAAGCAGACTAGGGAAAATAGCTGCAGTTTCCTCCCCACATCACAGAGACTACACTGCGGCCCGACATTGTGTTGTGGTCTGACTCAATGAAGCACGTTCTTACACTTGAGCTTATCGTGCAGTGGGAAGAACATATGGAGGAGGCCTCTGAGCGGAAAAGAGCCAAGTATGAAGATCTGAAGAATATCTGCCAAAGAAGAGGCTGGAGACCACAGTATTGGCCTGTGGAGGTTGGGTGTCGTGGCTTTGCACGTCAGTTGCTCTACAAAGTATACACTGTACTTGGAATCATGGGAGAGAGAAGAAGGAGAGCCATTTCTACCACCACAGATGCAGCAGAGAAAGCATCACGATGGCTCGGGATAAAGAATGCAGATCCGTGTGTTGCTGCTAGGGCACAGACCGGGGTCTGATCAACCCCGGTCGGGTCGCCTGGGCGAGGGTGTATGATGTTGAAAGACCCGAAACACCCGACGACCCCAGGTAACATCACTGATGATGTGCCCTTGCTTAGCATCATGCAGATGTTTCTGTAAGAAGAATGGAATAAAGAATTTGATTGACCGTCAACACCCTTCATTTGTTAAAGGAGTGCTCATGGTTTTAGTTACTGAACTTAACTTGTGGCAAACAATTATTATGCAACTGTTCAACCACAAGACAATTACAGGGAGACTAGAGTGAGATGCTGGTTTTAAAAATTAAAAAAAAGATCAGAAATCATCCATCAACTTGTGGTAACTTACAACTCATGAGGCACCTTATCCTATAACTTAAGTGGATAATATACTCCTCAGAAACTCTGTGCATCACACAAACAATTTTTTAAGCAGAATCCAGTAATGTATGGAAATGTGTTACTTTTACAAAATAGTTTCTGTTTAGTCATTTGCAAGTAGATGTTTTGCTGAAAAACTGCTAATTTCACTTGATGACAATTAGCAAATGACAACCAGGCATCTGCAAAAACTAGAAAGAGTATTCCAAAAGTTGTAAGGTTTTTGTTTTTCTTGTGATATCGTCTATTTGGCTATGTTCTGTAGTAGACCACTATCATTTATCTTTTGGTATCAAAGCTTTGAGAACAAAATAGAGGAGATAATTTAGATCATTGTTGGGGCTGCTAAGGCACAGTGTGGTTGATAATCTCATAGCACTGACCTCAGTCTTAAAGCAAATACCTCCAACTAAAATGCATTATAACATTTAATTAATTTTGATCCATATTTAGCATTTTCAATTATGAAACTGGCTAGGAAGAGAATAGATTATGTCAGAATCAGAATCAAGTTTAATATCATTGGCATATGTTGTGAAACTTGTTAACTTTGCAGCAGCAGTACAATGCAATACATGAAAACATAGGAAAAAAAACTGTGAATTACAGCAAGTATATGTACTGATTAGTAAATAGTTAAATTAAATAAGTAGTGCAAAAACAGAAATGTGAAAAACGTGAGGTAGTGTTCAAGGGTTCAATGTCAATTCAGAAATTGATAGTGGAGGGGGACAAGTTGGTCCTGTATTGTTGAGTGTGTGCCTTCAGGCTTCTGTACCTTCCTTACTGATGGTAACAATGAGAGGTGGGCATGTCCTGGGTGGTGGGGGTCCCTAATGATGGACTTCAACTTTTCAACTTATTGAGGCACTGCTCCTTATGTCTTTGATACTATGGAGGCTAGTGCCAATGCTGGAGCTGACTAATTCTACAACTCTCTGCAGCTTACTTCGATCTTTTGCAGTAACCCCCCCCCCCCCCACACACACCATACCAGATGGTGATGCAGCCAGTTAGAATGCTTTCTATGGTATATCTGAAGAAATTTGTGAGTGTTTTAGGTGACATAGAATCTCCTCAGACTGCTGATGAAATACAGCCACTCTCGTGCCTTCTTTATAGCTGCATCAATATGCTGGGACCGGGTTAGGTCCTCAGGGATAGTAACATTCAGGAGCTTGAAACTACTCACTCTATCCACTTCTAAGTCATCTACCAGGACTGTCGGAGAACAAGTCATATGAGTGAAACAAAGCCATGAGAAAGTACTGAGTAAAATCTACTGTGAAAACTATCAGAGACTGTGAGATAATTAGGCAGGTAGGAATTTAGAATAGATGTCGTAAATGAAATATGTGGAGATACTTGGATATCTCTAAATGGTTACTGGGGTGGTGAGAAAGGGCAGCTGAATATATGAATTAAACACATGGGTTTTGGGCTAACTGAATATGAGGTATATAAGGTAGCAAATGTTAGTGGGAAGTTGGATGATTGGGAAGCTTTTAAAATCCAACAAAAGGCAACTAAAAAAGCTATAAGAAGGGAAAAGATGAAACATGAGGGCAAGCTAGCCTATAATATAAAGCAGGATACCAAAAGTTTTTTCAGTTATCTAAGTAATAAAAAGGGAGGTGAGTGTTGATATTGGACTAATGGAAAATGATGCTGGCGAGATAGTAATGGGGGACAAAGAAATGGCAGATAAACTTAATAAGTACTTTGCTTCAGTCTTTAGTGTGGAAGACACGAGCAGTATGCTAGAGGTCCGTAAGTGCCAGGCAACAGGAATAAGTGCCATTGCTATTACGAAAGAAAAAGTGTGAGGCAGACTGAAAGATTTTAAGGTGGATAAGTCACCTGGCCAGATGGACTACATCCCAGAGACCTGAAAGTAGTTGCTGAAGAGATAATGGATACACTAGTCATGATCTTCAAGAATCACTTGATTCTGGCATGGTCCTGCAGGACTGGGAAATTGGCAATGTCACTCCACTCTTTGAGAAAGGAGGAAGACAAAGGAGAGGAAATTATAGGTCAGTTAGCCTAACCTCAGTGATTGGGGAAGTGTCAGAGTCCATTATTAAGGGCAAGGTTTCAGGGTACTTGAAGACTAATGATAACTATAATGATAAGTCAAAGTCAGCATAGTTTCCGTGAAAGGAATTCTTTCCGTGTTAGAATTCTTTGAGGAAGTAACAAGCAGGATGGACAAAGGAGAAGTGGTGGATTTCATTTACTTAGATTTTCAGAAGGCATTTGATAAGGTGCCTCACATGAGGGTGCTTAACAAAATAAAATCCTATGGCGTTACAGGGAAGATACTGGCATGGATAGAGGAATGGCTGACAAGCAGGAGGCTGCGAGTGGAAATAAAGGGGGCCTTTTCTGGTCAGCTGCCGGTGACTAGTGATGTTCCTCAGGTGCCCGTATTGGGACTGCTACTTTTCACATTGTTTGTCAATGATTTAGGTAGTGGAATTGATGGCTTTGTGGCAAAGTTTGTGGATGATATGAAGGTAGATGGAGAGGTAGATAGTGCTATGGAAGCAATGTGATTGCAGCAGGCCTCAGACAAATTGGAAGAGTGGACAAAAAAGTGACAGATGGAATACAATGTAGGGAAATGTATGATAATGCATTTTGGTAAAAGGAACAATAGTGTAGACTATTATCTAAATGGGGAGAAAATTCAAACATCGGAGGTGCAAAGGAACTTAGGAGTCCTTGTGCAAGAATCTCAGAAGGTTCATTCACAGTAATGAAGACAAATGCAATGTTGGCATTTATTTCAAGGGGTGTAGAATGTAAAAACAAGGAGGTAATTTGAGACTTTATAAAACACTAGTCAAGCTGCAGTTGGAGTATTGTCAACAGTTTTGGGACCCTTATATAAGAAAGGTTGTATTGTCATTGGCGAGAGTCTAGCGGAGGTTCATAAGGATGATTCTGGGAATGAAGGGGTTAACACTTGAGGAGCATTTGGCAGGTTTGGGTCTGTACTCACTGAAATTTAGAAGAATGCATGGGGATCTCATTGAAACCTAACTTATGTTGAAAGGACTATATAACGTGAATGTGGAGAGGATGTTTTCTCCGGTGGGGGTATCCAAAACTAGAGGGCACAGCCTCATAATTGAGGGGCGACCTTTTGGAACAGAAGTAAGGAGGAATTTTTTAGCCAAACAGTAGTGAATCTGTGGAATGCTCTGCCACAGACATCAGTGTAGGCCAAGTCCGTGGGTATATTCAAAGCGGAAGTTGATAGAGTCCTGATTGGTTGGGGCATCAAAGGATATGGTGACAGGGCAGGTGTATGGGGTTAAATGGGATGTGGGATCAGCCATGATGAAATGGTAGAATGGAGTCGATGGGCTGAATGGCCTAATTTTGCTCCTACGTTTATGGTCTTATGGTCACCACCTCACACTCTCTCCAGTAGCAAATTGCGCTGATGCACTATCTAAGTTCATGTTTTCTTTCCATTCTTTTTTCACAGCAAAGGGAAATTACTGGCAGACCTGCTTAAGGGAAAAGGAATAGCACTTACACTTCTTAGTTGAATTTGTCAGAATTGCCAGGTGAAATGTTACTCAAATTTTGTGCAGTCTTGACAAAGTTTTCCAAAGGCTTTTGTTATATTTTTAAACATCTTCACACCTCTATCAGTCATGGTCATGAATCAGTATCTTTTTGAGTAATGCCCCTTCAGAACTTGAACTAGTCAAACTGTTTTTAACTAAAACCTTGTTGTTGACATCAGCTACCAAAATGCTGTACAACTTCTGTAATGAATACTGGCAGGCAATGCCAAGCAGGTGCTAAAACAGTCTGAAAGCAGTGGTTCAAAAAACTGGTTTCAGTCCTTTACCAAAATAACATCTTGTGCTATATTTCAGTTTGCCAGCTTATTCACTTCTTCAGCATGTGAAAAATTTGACTAATATCTCTGCAAAGGTTTGACGAATTAAGGACAACTCCTGCGTCTACAGCCTCTGGAGATGGACCTACAGGACTAGGTCACTGTTTCAAGGGATTGGCAGTGACAACATGAGAAAAAGTATAAAATGTTGAAGTTTGGGGGTGAGGAACGGAATGAAGGACAATAAATATTTTACAGTAGGAAAGAAAATAAAATTAACTGGCACATAATATGCTTTGAAGCAGAGGCATTTGTTGATGGCTAAGATTTGCTATGCAGGCAAAAATAGGAGATATGAATGACATAAATACATTATTGAATAAAAACAGTGCAAAAACATAAATCTTTTACTGGAGCAAGGAGATACTAAAGGTAAATTATTTTAGATTGCAAATTTTCAAATGCTTTCAAACTCCCTGTCTTTATATACTCAGTGGCTACTTTATTAGGTATGCCTGTACAGCTGCTAATTACTGCAAATGTCTAATCAGCCAATCATGTGGCAGCAGCTCAATGTGTAAAAGCACGCAGACATGTTCAAGAGGTTCAGTTGTTGTTCTGAATGGGGAAGAAATGTGATCTAACAGACTTTGACCACGGAATAATTGGTGATGCAAGATGGGGTTGTTTGAGTATCTCACAAATTGCTGATCTACTGGGATTTTCATGTCTCTAGAGTTTACAGAGAATGGTCCCTAAACAAAAAATAACATCCAGTGAGATACAGTTCTGTGGGCAAAAATGCCTTGTTAATGAAAGACATCATAGGAGAATAGTCAGACATAAGGAACATCCTCTCCACATTCTCTCTGCCTTTCAATATTTGGTAGATTTCAAGGAGATCCTCTCTCGTTCTTTTAAACTCCAGCGAGTACAGGCCCAAAGCCATCAAACATTCCTCATGCATTAACCCTTTCAATCTTGGAATTATTCTTGTGAACCACCTCTGGAATTTTTCCATTGCCAGCCCTGCTCACAATACTTCAAATGCGGTGTGATAAATCCTCCGCATTACATCCTTGCTCTTATATTCCAGTCCTCTTGAAATGAGTGCTAACATTGCATTTACCTTCCTTATCACTGTCTGAACCTGCAAATTAACATTTAGAGAATCCTGCACAAGGACTCCTAAGCCCCTTTGTTTCTCTGGTTTTCTCCCCAGTTAGAAAATAGTTCAAACCTTTATTCCTTCTACCAAGATGCATAACCGTATACAGTACTTCCCTTAAGCTAAATTCCATCTGCCTCTTCTTTACCCATTCTCCCAATTTGTCCAAGTCCTTTTGCAGACTCTCCACTTCTACAACATTACCTGGCCCTCCACCTGTCTTTGTATTGTCCACAAATTTGGCCACAGAGACCACTAACGTACACTCAGTGGCCACTTTATCAGTTACAGGAGGTATTATTTTGGAAACCATCTTTCAATGGGTGATAGAACATGGATCTAAAATGTCAGTGATCTAAATTGTACTGACTATTGTCAGATCTGTCAGTTCATCTTAATAGATCTTAATAAGCACAGTATATGAAACCTAATTGGTTTCACTGAGAATTTTAAGACAAAGATTTGGAAGGCAAAATGAAGATATGTTATTTTTAATACATTTTACTTTATATTTTTAAATATTTATGTTCTTTTCAGATACCATTATTTTCTTAAAAAATGGAATAACATTTAATATTTTAATTTTTAACAAATTTAATTTATATATATATCAGAGGCATTCCAAACCTACTAATACCGAACAGATTCACTAAAGCCCTGAGACCATCTTGCTATTTGTCAAAGACTACCAGAGATGTGGCATCTGCTCAATACCCTGTCATCACCTAATCCATGCCACTGTACTTTGGGATATAGAAGATAATGAAGTGACCTCAGTTTACAAGTAGTAATCTGGGCAATAGTGATTGAACCAACATGAGGCAGATTACATCTTGTAGTTCATTGAGGCACATGAATTCCATAAGCACTTCTGTCAAGCATACCTTATTGATGTTTTTGCTTTTGTTTTCATTTTGTTCATCTGTTCTACTGTTACCTATTCTCCTCAAATTGCTAAATACAGAAAAAATTTATACTTCGCATTTTGGTTGGCCAAGTGGCAATGCTGATATCGCCCAGGCTGTGAAAATGATGAGCACCAACTAATGCTGTCTCTCAGTTTTGTATTTCAAGCATTAGTAATTGGTTTATTATTGTCACATTTGCTGAGATACAGTGAAAGGCTTTGTTTTTCTGCCATCCAAACAGATTATTCCATACATACACAAGTACATTGAGATAGTACAACATGAAAACAATAAGAGAATGCAAAACATAGTATTACAGTTACAGAGAAGGTGCAGTGCACATAGATCAATAAAGTGCAAGGGCTATGACGAGGTATATTGAGAGATCAAGAGATCATCTTAATCGTACAACTTTCAATATGGTGCTGAAGCGAGGCAAGACTTTGCGGTGACTTCGACAGATCCTGTTTATTTTAAGCTGCTTCTTTCTAAAAGTTTTCATTAAAATCTGGGAGAAAGTTATAAATAAGAATTTGGATAGGTGCATGGATGGAAGGGGTATGGAGGGAAAAAGTTGTAAATAAGAACCGAAAGACCATTCACACCCTGGTTTCATCAACAGTTGATTGTTAGACCCAATGCAAAGAGAAACATTTTGTGGTGGATTTGAAGTTGATGAGAGTTTTGTGAAATTTTAGCATCAAAACTGACTTGTTTGGAGGGCTGAATAGTACAAAAATATGCTAAAATATAAAACCACTTGTTTCATATTGTTTCATCATTTACGCCTGCCTACTTCCCATATTAACAGAGGTACGAGGTGAGTCACCAACGTTGAAAAGCAAAGGGAAGGCTGCCCTTTATGCCAAGGAGATGGAAGGTAAATATTGGGAAGTATTCGCTATGGAATACCTTTGACTATTGCATGGAGGGGCTTACAGTGAAGCTGCAATAATACACCAGTCTTTGGGCTTTGTTAGTACAAGATTAATAGTTTTTTTAGATTCTTGAATGTTATTCCAAATACATATTTATTTCTCTTTCTTTTCATATATGTTGCACAATGGTAGAATATGTTCTCCAGCAAACTCAGTAGGTTTAAAGGAAATATCCGGACCCTGTTTCTGACTGCAGGTCTTCCCATATTCTTTACTTCTGGTGTTCCGAGGCCCACAGTGCAAACTTCTATCCTGGCTGCACTCCAGATTCTTGCTTCGGCCCTAGCTGTATGCTCTGCCTGCCCCAGCTCACATTCCAGACTATTGAGATTACACAACAATTGAATACTGTGTTATTGGAGTTTTACTGCACCTGAACTGGATGCATTTTAGAGAAGCTCCACTAGGTTAGTTCCTGGAATGAAAGGGTTGTCTTAAGCGTAGGTTGGGCCTGTAATTACAGGAATATAGAAGAATCAGAGATGATCTTTGTGTGATATACAGGGTTATGAGTGGTCTCAGCTGGCTTTAGAATTAGTGGACACCTATTGAACACAAGAGGGCAAGAGGAAGAGGGTTTACATTTCTTTGAAAAGGTCATGAATCTTTTTAATTCTGGAGTAGTAATCACTGGGCACATTCAAGGCAGAAAGAGTTCAGATTTGGACTTATGGGAGAGTTAGGAATTCTGGGAACAGGTTGGAAAGTGGAGCTAAGTGCAGGACCAGATCATCCAGATCTGTACAAAATATGGACCAGACTTGAGGGCCACATCACCTAAGCCAAGCCTGAATTCCTATCTCTGTAATGTTGATCTCACGAATGGTTTGCTTTACCACTTGAAAGAAGTGTACAGGAGAGAATGATACCAGAAGTAGTTAACAAAGAAATTAAAATGGAGTTCCACAAAATATGTGGACAGATAAATAAAATAACTAATGTGATCTTCCAGTATCCTTAGTTTTCTGTGACCATGATTTTCATACCATTCTTTTTCAGAATTATTCTGAATAATAACCTACCACAACTACACTACTGGTGTCCAACCTGAAAACTCTTTAGTAAAAAAAGGGAAAAAGCAGAATAAAATTAATATTTATGAGATAAACAACATCCAGGAATTTCAGAGTAACTACAGCAGTGTAGGGGGTCAGGTACTGTATATGCAGTTAAAGTTCTGAATGGTTGATCTTAAAGACATGAGTTTGCATCCCAACAGCTGTGGAATTTAAATTCAGATAATAAAATAAATTTGGAATGTTAATAATAGTAAACACGAAACTGTGGAATTCTCCTTAAAACCCATTTAGTCCATTCTTGTTCTTAATCAAAGAAAATCTGCCATTCTTACCTGAGTTGATGGGACCTAAGTCCCATCAATGTAGTTACTTCTGAAATGCCTCCTCAGAAGCAATTAGGGATGGACAATAATTGTTGGTGTTGTCAGTGATGTCCGTATTCTGTGACTGAATAAAAACTAAATTAATCCTGCACACTCACAAGAAAGCAATGACTGCAGCATTGTAGCTCATCTACAGTCTGTTCTGCATGAGTGCATCTTCTCCTTTGGGACTGAAGGATTGTGGAATTAACCCTTGAATATACAAAAGACAGAAATGATATTCATTAGTTCCAATTTCTTTGTATTAATAAAGTCTGTGCTTCAGATTTAGCACCTTACTGACATCTGTGTAATGCGGTCTTACCAGAAAAACAAATTCAATGAACTTTATCACTCTCTTCACAGTCTGCCAATATACCCTAAAATTAAATTCTATTCAGAGAAATTTATGAATATATTACAAATAGAACTGAAAGAAAATCTACTCTCATAACCCCGTGCATCTATTTTTGAAGTTGGTAATTAAGGTTTTAATTGATTTGGCTAAGATTCTGTCCTACACAATCCCTAGAAGAAAAAGAACGACTAACTTCAACATTGATTTTATATTAGCAGCATTAAAATCTTTTTGTTTTACAGTGTGATGTACCATCGGCATATTTAGGGTCAAGTTCACTTAACCTTTTAGCCTGTGTCTGCTTTACTTTTTTTTTGTATGAACTCAGCGCTGTAATCATTTTGGCAGTCAACCAAGAAAATACAAAAACTGATGTTAGCAAAATAGTTTACGTATCTGTATCTCATAAACAGATAGTGAGGAACATATATGAATCGATCTTTTTATGTAACTATGTGATTAACTCTTCTGGGCTCAGTCTGGTCTGTATATTTTGGCTGAGTTGTGAATTATAGCTCAATGGCAGCTTGCCCACTAATTGGCAGGAAATTGTATACAGTGGCAGCAGTGACAGAGCCATGGTCAGCTTATAGGTTTGAAAATCAGCTCACAGAAGTAAAGTGTTCAGATGATGTTTAGTATCCACCTATTCCGTTGGGTGTTGGGAGGATTAATGGGTCTCACAGAAGATCTGGATTAAAGGTGGTGTGCTAGAAGGGGAGGCGGGATAAACTTGGGTTGTATTTTCTGGAGTAGTAAAGGCTGAGGAGAGACCTAATAGAAGTTTATAAGATTACGAGGGGGAATAGATAGAGTAGACAGCCAGTATCTTTTCCCCAAGGCTGGAATGTATAATGCAAGACGGCATGCATTTCAGGTGAGAGGGAAGATGTTGTAGTTCAGCAGAACATCATATGACAAAGGGCCTATTGCTCTGCTGTACAGTTGTTCTATGTTCTATCACATAGTTCATATATATCTATATACAGCATTGTTCCTTGCTGCACAGGGAAAAAGTAATGACCTAGCTAGTTGGGAGATCCCAATCAAAACAAAGACTGACACTATTTTCACTTTCTCATTTTTAAAGTTCTGATGAAGTGTCAAGCTGAAATATTAATCAAATCACAAACAGGAGAAAATCTGCAGAATATGGAAATCCAAGCCACGTACACAAAATGCTGGAGGAACTCAGCAGGCCAGGCAGCATCAAAGGAAATGAGTACAGTCCATACTTCGGGCCGAAATGTCGACTATACTTTTTTACGTAGATGCTGCCTGTCCTGCTGAGTTCCTCCAGCATTTTGGGTGTGTAGCTGAAATATTAATGCTGTTTTCTACTCTGTAAATGTTGCTTCACGAGTTGATCATTTCCAGAACTTTTTGTTTCATATTTAGTATGATGGTATGAGTTACAGATTCTTTGCTTTTTCTAGTCAATATTCAGATCTTCTTTGATAAAGGAGAAATGCATGATTCATCTACTATTGCTAATATTTGCTATTTTCCTACATTGATAGTGGTTATTAGGTGATGGGTATATACAAGTATTGGAATTCACTACAGAGCTAATAAAATTCAAAATGAGAAATAGCTGCAATTGCAAGACTACTGAGCAGTTAATGCCTATTTACACCACATTTACCAGAATGAGACAGGAAACCGTAGTTTAGTTTCCAGCCAAAGAGAACTGGATTTATGGTGCCTGACTCTTGTTTGAATTTGAAACTGCTTTGCAAGGAGTTTGCAAGGAAATCAAAATGAGGTTCAGCTGGTTTATAATTTACTTTGGAGCTTTAGTTTTAGAAAATAGAACATAGAACAGTACAGCACAGGAACAGGCCTTTTGACTTAACGATGTTATGACAAATTAATTAAACATATAACACCTAATTAAACTAATCTCTTCTGCCTGCACCTGGTCTATATCCCTCCAGTCTCTGTACGTTCATGTGCCTTTCTAAAAGTTTATTTAATATCTATGTCGTATCTGCCTCCATCACAACCTGGCAGCGTATTCCAGACACGCAACACTCTCTGTAAACAAAACCTGCCCGCACATCTCCTTTGAACCTTCCTTGCCTTAAGTGTATGCTTTCTAGTTTTAGTCATCTCAGCCCTGGGAAAAAGATGCCAACACTCTGTCTCCTTTATCCCTTCCCCATTCTTGCTCCCATATTGCTTCTTTTCTTCTCCTCACCTGTCTATCACCTCCCTCTGGTGCCCCTCCTCCTTCCCTTTATCCCATGGTCTACTGTCTTCTCCTATCAGATTCCTACTTCTTCAGCTCTTTAGCTCTTCTACCTATTTCCTCCCAGCTTCTTACTTTACCCCCCTTCACCCATCTTCCCCCTCACCTGGTGTCACTGATCACCTGCCAGTTTGTATGCTTTCCCCTCCTCCGGTCTTCTGCTTCCCCCTTCCTCCCTAGTCTTGATGAAAGGTCTCAACCTGAAACATCGACTGTTCATTCCACTCCTTAGATGCTGCCCGACTTGCTGAATTCTTCAGCACTTTGTGTGTGTTCCTCAATATTTACAGGATTTGCAAAATCTCTTGTGTTTGTGACTATCTGTCTATGCCTCTCATAATTTTAAAATTCTGTTCACTACTAAAGGGTTACTTTAGGATGTTTTGCATTTATATTTGTCATTGTGTTTGGATGCTCTGGATTTATACCTTCTGTCCTGGAAAACAAATGTGATAGCAAATGATTCCCTCCAGGGAGTTTCCCTCTATATTACTCTGCCACAAGGTTTGAGTTTAAAGTCCAGATTGATGGACACTAAGTCTTTCCCCCATAATACGACATTTGCAATATCAAATGAACTCCTTATATCAGTAGCATTCTCTATAATTACTTGAGAAGGGCGAATTGGCTGAACATGCAGCCTTCAATGCTTGAAAAATGTTTACTGAAGCAGGAATTTAAGATGGAATCCTAAAATATGCAATGATTCCACAATTACTTATGAATTGTGTAGTAGTGCTGGAATCAATGTCCAATATTTATATTGTATAAATTAGGTGATCTTTCTAAGTTAATCATGCCTAATTGTGAATAAATATTTCACTCAGACACTGTATACCTCACTATTAATTTCCAATAAGTGAATTTGTTGCTAGTTCTTCTCAGTCTTCTGTTACAAGACTTCAGCTACCATAAGTTTCTGTGTCAGCACTGCTCCATAAATTTGTTTCCTTAATTTCTGCTATGCATTACACACTTCAGCTGCATTCAAGGTTGCTTCCCGTGTTAATTGTTTTATTTAATAAAAACAGGTATCTTGGTAGCATGTTTGCAAAACAAGTCACTCAACTGACAAACAAGAAGAAAGAGAAGCAGGAATCCCAGTGTGAGCTATACTTCAGAGTTTTTCTTTAATATGATTACCTGTTTTCTAAGTATCTTCAAGACATCAGATTTTCTTTAAGGTGGTCTTGTAGGTTTTTATTCATGGATAAGTCACAGTAGTACTTAATAAGCATTAGCATGTCCAAATATAGTGAAATGCCATTAAAAGAAAATCGTTAAACACATCTATGCTATGAGCCACAGTCAGCATCTGTTATCCGCAGTCAGCTATGTGCTTTTCTTGGAACTGAGCTGTGGGACAGCTTTTTGAGCGAGACTGCATACATAAAGAAAAGTCCCATTTATTTCCGTTGATCCTTTTGCTACCACCCTAGACTTCTGCAAAGTGGTTTCCTCTACCTACCCACTCTACTGCCTATATACCGCATGTTAAATTAAAAATAAACTAAAGATATGCTGAAAAAAAAACAGAATATGCACACATTGTCCTGATCAATGGGAATCATGCTGGTCATTTATTATACTTACTAATGATAATGGAATCATGGAATTAATTTGCATTTTAGAAAGATATGAGGCAGAGCCTTAACTTAAAATCTGCTTAATAAACTTAAAGCCTTTTTACTTGAAAATCAATTATTACATCTATCACACAAAAGCAAAATTGGGTATTATTGCAATTCTGAAATTAAAAGCAGTTTTAAACACAGCATCTGTAGAAAGAGAGCAGATCAAATATTTCAAGTTAATGCCCTTTTATCAAAGTCCGCAACATTGAACTGAAGCATGTGAATGGTTTGCTGGTGGTTCCATGGAGAACTGCTGGCTAAACGTGCCTCAGCTCATTTTAGACTTGTATGCATCTGACCTCATGTCACCACTGTGCTTGGGTACATTTCCTATTTCTGTTAAGCCAAGGGGCCAAATGCACTTTATATCCACCTCCTAGTGTTTACAACAGTTGTCAAGGGCATACCTGGTACGTTCCTCATCAAAGGTTCAAAGGTCAAATTTAGTGCCATAGAATTGTATACAATATACATCCTGAAATGCTTTTTATTCACAAACATGTAAATAAGTCTGCTACTCTTTGGATCACTTTAATTAAGCTTCTTATTTGTTTTGTTTATTTATCTTTGTACTTATTTCTAATTAATTCATGACAGTAATACATTTTGAAATATATACTATTTAATACATAAAACTTTATTTATTCTCACAACACTTAATAAACATCTGAAGAGATTGGAGCTTAGAGAGATATAGGCCACACACAGGAAATTGGGACTAGCTAAGTGGGCACTTGGTAAGCATAAAACAGTTGGGGCAAAGGGCTGTATCTGTGCTGTATTGCTGTACAACTCCTATACTCATAAATTGAGTATTTGATCATCAAGGCATAGAAGGCTACTGACCAAGTGCTGCTAAGTAGTATAGGTGGTTGACATGGACATGGCGGGACACAGAGCCTGTTTCTGTGCTGTATGATTGTGGTTTTTTTTGATATTTTATGTTTAAATCAAGTTCAGTGTTCCCTTGTAATTTGCTGTTACATGGGAAAAAAACCTACAGCACAATACAGGCCGAACATGTCCTTACCTTCGAACTACCTAAGCTTACCCATAGGCCTCTATTTTTCTAAGCTCCATGTACCTGTCCAGGAGTCTCTTAAAAGACCTTATCGCTTCCGCCTCCACCACTGCCGCCAGCAGCCCATTCTACGCACTCACCACTCTGCGTAAAAAAACTTACCCCTGACATGTCCTCCGTACCTACTTCCAAGTACCTTAAAAATATGCTCTCTTGTGCTAGCCATTTCAGCCCTGGAAAATAGCCTCTGACTATGCACATGATCAATGCCTTTCATTATCTTGTATACCTCTATCAGGTCATCTCTCATCCTCTGTTGCTCCAAGAAGAAAGGGCCGAGTTCACTCAACCTGTTCTCAAAAGGCATGCTCCCCAATCCAGGCAACATCCTTGTAATTCTCCTCTGCACCCTTTCTACGCTTTCCACATCCTATCTGTAGTGAGACAACCAGAACTGAGCACAATACTCCAAGTGAGGTCTGACCAGAGTCCTATATAGCTGCAGCATTATCTCTCAGCTCTTAAACTCAATCCCACGATTGATGAAGGCCAATGCACCATATGCCTTCTTAACCACAGAGTCAACCTGTGTAGCAGCTTTGAGTGTCCAATGGACTCGGACCTCAAGGACCCTCTGATCCTCCACACTGCCAAGAGTCTTGCCATTAATGTTATATTCTGCCATCATACTTGACCTACCAAAATGAACCACCCCACACTTATCTGGTTTGAACTCTACCTGCCACTTCTCCACCCAGTTTTGCATCCTATCAATATCCCACTGTAACCTCTGACAGCCCTCCACACTATCCACAACACCCCCAACATTTGTGTCATCAACAACTGTAATAACCCATCCCTCCACTTCCTCATCCAGGTCATTTATAAAAATCACAAACAGTAGGGGTCCCAGAGCAGATCCCTGAGGCACACCACTGGTCACCAGCCTCCATGCAGAATATGACCCATCTACAACTACTCTTTGCCTTCTGTGGGCAAGCCAGTTCAAGCCAGTTCTGGATCCACAAAGCAATGTCCCCTTGGATCCCATGCCTCTTTACTTTCTCAATAAGCCTTGCATGGGGTACCTTATCAAATGCCTTGCTGAAATACATATACACTACATCTACTGCTCTACCTTCATCAACATGTTTAGTCACATCCTCAAAAAATTCAATCATGCTCATAGGCATGAACTGCCTTTGACAAGGCCATGCTGACTATTCCTAATCATATTATGCCTCTCCAAATGGTCATAAATCTTACCTCTCAGGATCTTCTCCATCAGCTTACCAACCACCGAAGTAAGACTCATGGGTCTATAATTTCCTGGGCTATCTCTACTCCCTTTCTTGAATAAGGGAACAACATCCGTAAACCTCCTATCCTCCTATCCTCCAGAACCTCTCCCGTCCTCATTGATGGTGCAAAGATCATCGCCAGAAGCTCAGCAGTCTCTTCCCTTGCTTCCCACAGTAGCCTGGGGTACACTCCATCCAATCCCGGTGGTTTATCCAACTTGATGCTTTCCAAAAGCTCCAGCTCATCCTCTTTCTTAATATCTACATGCTCAAGCTTTTCAGTCCACTACAAGTCATCCCTACAAACGCCAAGATCCTTTTCCGTAGTGAATACTGAAGCAAAGTATTCATTAAGTACCTCTGCCATCTCCTCCGGTTTCATATACACTTTTCCACTTGATTGGTCTTATTCTCTCATGTCTTATCCTCTTGCTCTTCACATACTCGTAGAATGTCTTCAGGTTTTCCTTAATGCTGTCAGCCAAGGCCTTCTCATGGCCGCTTTTGGCTCTCCTAATTTCATTCCTAAGCTCCTTCTTGCTAACCTTATAATCTTCTAGATCTCTATAATTACCTAGTTTTTTGAACCTTTCATAAGCTCTTCTTTTCTTCTTGACTAGATTTACAACAGCCTTTGTTCACCATGGTTCCTGTAACCTACCATCCTTTCCCTGTCTCATTGGAATGTACCTACTCAGAACCCCACGCAAATATCCCCTGAACATTTGCCATATTTCTTCTGTACGTTTCCCTGAGAACATCTGTTTCTAATATACGCTTCCAAATTCCTGACTGATAGCCTCGTATTTCCCCTTACTCCAATTAAACATTTCCCTAACTTGTCTGTTCCTATCCCTCTCCAATGCTATGGTAAAGGAGATAGAATTGTGATCACTATCTCCAAAATGCTCTCCCACTGAGAGACCTGACACCTGACCAGGTTCATTTCCCAATACCAGATCAAGTACAGTCTCTCCTCTTGTAGGCTTATCTACATATTGTGTCAGGAAACCTTCCTGAACACACCTAACAAACTCCACCCCTTCTAAACCCCTCACTTCAGGGAGATGCCGATCAATATTATGGGAAATTAAAATCTCCTACCACAACAACCTTTTATTATTACTCCTTCCAGAATCTGTCTCCCTAGCTGCTCCTCGATGTCCCTGTTACTTCTGGGTGGTCTATAAAAATCACCCCGTAGAGTTATTGAACCCTTCCTATTCCTAACTTCCACCCACAGAGACTCTGTAGGCAACACGTCCATGACTTCCGCCTGTTTTTAACACTCTGGTTATTATCACAGATTTAATAAGTGAAATGAGCTATCTGGGCAGTGCTGGTGAGGAAGGGGAGGTGGGGTTATAGATAGATAGATAGATAGATAGATAGATAGATAGACATATTTTATTGATCCCGAGGGAAATTGGGTTTCGTTACAGTTGCACCAACCAAGAATAGAGTATAAATATAGCAATATAAAACCATAAATAATTAAATAATAATATGTAAATTATGCCAGATGGAAATAAGTCCAGGACTAGCCTATTGGCTCAGAGTATCTGACCCTCCAAGGGAGGAGTTGTAAAGTTTGATGGCCACAGGCAGGAGTGAATTCCTATGACGCTCAGTGTTGCATCTCGGTGGAATGAGTCTCTGGCTGAATGTACTCTTGTGCCCAACCAGTACATTATGTAGTGGATGGGAGACATTGTCCAAGATGGCATGCAACTTGGACAGCATTCTCTTTTCAGACACCACCGTCAGAGAGTCCAGTTCCATCCCCACAACATCACTGACCTTACGAAAGAGGGTGTGAGTCTTCGGCATAAGTCATTAGGAGGACTGGTTGCCACATATATTCTGATCCAATTATGGGGACACTGCAGAACAGAATTCCAGGTGGATGGCAGCTGCTTGATCTCAGAGGGTTATTGTAGCCATGAAGATAACTCAAGGCACAAAATACTCTGCAGATGCTGGGGTCAAAGCAACACTCACAATACGCTGGAGGAACTCAGCAAGTTGGGCAATATCCGTGGAAACGATCAGTCAACGTCTCGGGCCGGAACCCTTCATCAGGACTGAAGAGGGAGGGGGCAGGGGCCCTACAAGGAATGTTAGGGGAGGATGAGAAGGAGAAGGCTGATAGGTTGCAGGTGAAAAAGCAGTAAGGGGAAAGATAAAGCAGAGGGGGAGGGGAAGCATGGAGGGGATAGGCAGGAAAGGTGAAGAAGGAACGGGTGAAAGCACAATGGGTAGTAGAAGGAGGCAGAACCATGAAGGAGGTAGTAGGCGGCAGGGGGAGGGGGCAGAGTGAAACTGGGATAGGGGAAGGGAGGGGGAGGGAATTACTGGAAGTTGGAGAATTCAATGTTCATACTATGGGGCTGGAGACTACCTAGATGGTATATGAGGTGTTGCTCCTCCAACACAATCATTATCACCATTAGCTTCAGCATCATCTTCATCAAGGGTAAGTTTTTTATGCAGAGAATGGTGAGTGTGTGGAATGGGCTACTGGCGACGGTAGGGGAGGTGGATACGAAAGGGTCTTTTAAGAGATTCCTGGATAGGTACATGGAGCTTAGAAAAATAGAGGGTTATGGGTACCCTAGGTAATTTTTGAAGTCAGTACATGTTCGGCACAGCATTGTGGGCCGAAGGGCCTGTATTGTGCTATAGGTTTTCTATGTTTCTAATTATCATCGTCAGCATGATCATTATCATCATTATCATCAGCATCTTGATCAACATCATCATCAGCAGCATCACCATCACTACCATCACTATCATCATCATCACCATCATTATCATCATCGGCAGCATCTTCATCATTATCAATATCATCATAATCAGAATCAGGTTTAATATCACCAGCATATGTCGTGAAATTGGTTGTTATGCGACAGCAGTGCAGTGCAATAAATAATACAAACATGATGAATTGCAATAAAAAAATATGTTATATATATAAATTAAATTAGGTAATTAGTGTAAAATGAGGTAAGTACAAGAAAATAGTGATGTAGCATACATGAGTTCATTGTCCATTCAGAAATCTGATGGTGAAGGGGAAGAAGCTGTTCCTAAAATGTTGGGTGTGGGTCTTTAGGTTCTTGTACCTCTTTCTTTATGGTAGCAATGAGAAGAGGCCATGGCTGGAGTGATGGAGCTCCTTAATGATGGATGCTACCTTTTTGAGGAATTGCATTTTGAAAATATCTTGGATGCTAGGGATGTTAGTGCCCATGATAGAGCTGGCTGAGTTTCTGACTTTCTGCAGCTTTTTTTGATCCTGTACAGTGGCCTCTCCATATCAGACGGTGATGCAACCAGTCAGAATGCTCTCTTTGGCACATCTGTAAAATTCGCTAGAGTTTTGGTGACTTATCCCCACCCCTCAGGAAGTATACCTGATGCCGTGCTTTCTTTGTAATTGCATCAATATGTTGGGCCCAGGATAGATCTTCTGAGATCATCATCAATGTTACCATTACGTAAAACTTGCACTTACATAGAGCTTTTGGAGTTGAAAAATAATTTACAGAACCATAAAGAACAAATAAATATTGAGCTGCAGCTGATCAAAAGAAAATCAAAGTGTTGGGAAATATATACATAACTCAATTGCTAAATAAAAATGATGCACTTCTTTCTGATAAACAACCGATTATTTCCCCAAAAGTAAATCCATAATTGCTTGTCAGAAGTCTTTTGTATCAATGCATATGGGGTGAGCTGGAATAGCAGGTGGATGATTTTTTCAATGTGGCAAATCCATGAGAAAAAATGCTACATAAACATACGATGTAAACTGTCACAGAAGGTGAAAACATAACTCAAACTGTTTCTCATCAACTACTGTATTTCCATGCCAAATTTGATAAACTTGACAAGAGTTCCTGCAAGGAAAAAGAAACGAATGCAATGTTGCATTTCTAAATGATTTGCCTGATGGAATTGATGGATTTGTGGCCAAGTGTGTGGACTATACAAAGATGGGTGGAGGGGCAGATAGCTCTGAGGAAGAAGGGATTTATTCAGATTGAGAAAGCAGAAGGATTTAGGAGAATGGGCAAAGAAGTAGCAGATGGAATACTGTGTAGGTAAGTATATGGTCATACACTTTGGTAGAAAGAATAAAGGCATAGATTATGTCCTAAACAGGGAGCAAATTCAGAACTCAGCGGTGTAAAGGGACTTGGGAGTCCCTGTGCAGAATTCCCTAGAGGTTAACTTGCATGTTGATTTGATGATAAGGAAGGCAAATTCAATGTTGACATTCATTTCCAGAGGACAAGAATATGAAAGCAAGAATGTAATGCTGAGTCTTTCTAAGGCATTGGTTAAATTATGCTTGGAGTATTGTGTGCAGTTTGGAGTTCCTTATCTAAGAAAGGATGTGTTAGCATTGGAGAGGATACAGATGAGGTTCACAAGAATGATTCTAGGAATGGAAGTGTTAAGATATGAGGAAAATTTGGTGGCTCTGGGCCTGTGCTCACTAGAGTTTGGAAAAATGAGGGGAGATCTCATTGAAACCTACTGAATATTGAAAGGCCTAGAAAGAGTGAATGTGGAGAGGATGCTTGCTATAGTGGGGGAGTCTAGAATCAGAGAGTGCAGCCTCAGGATAGAAGGACATTGCTTTATGACAGAGATGAGGAGGAATTTCTTTAGTCAGAAGTGGTGAATCTGTGAAATTCATTGCCACATATGGCTATGGAGGCCTAGTTATTTGATTTATTTAAAACAGAGGCTGATCGGTTCTTGACTATTAAAGATGTCAAAGGTTTAAGAGGAATGATGAATCTGCCATGATGGAATGGCACTTCAGACCTGACGAGCTGAATAGCCTAATTCTGCTCCTATGTCTTATGATTTTAAGGTCTAAGTTCTCATGGTAAATCCAGAACCTCACTGGTTAAACAAACACCTCTTACAGAGAACTCTCAGGAATGGAGAAAGTTTGGCAATTGTGCCCAATCCTATTTATACAAAAGTAAGAGATAGATAAATGCTTCTGATAATCCTGAATGAATAGGACAAAAAGCATTTAGTGGCAAAACTTTTCTGTACGTGGTTTATCCTGCAAGTTGATTTTGACATCCTAAGTTCCAATGTTCCAATCTTAATGAAGATTAAGATCTGTGGTTAAGAAGGCATACGGTGTATTGGCCTTCATCAATTGTGGAACTGAATGTAGGAGCCGAGAGGTAATGTTGCAGCTATATAGGACCTTGGTCAGACCCCACTTGGAGTACTGTACTCAGTTCTGGTCACCTCACTACAGGAAGGATGTGGAAGCCATAGAAAGGGTGCAGAGGAGACTTACAAGGATGTTGCCTGGATTGGGGAGCATGCCTTATGAAAACAAGTTGAGTGAACTCGGCCTTTTCTCCTTGGAGAGACGGAGGATGAGAGTTGACCTGATAGAGGTGTATGAGATGATGAGAGGCATTAATCATGCGGATAGTCAGAGGCTTTTTCCCCATGGCTGAAGTGGCTGCCAAAAGAGGGCAGAGGTTTAAGATGCTTGGGAGTAGGTACAGAGGAGATGTCGGGTTAAGTTTTTTATGCAGAGAGTGGTGAGTGCGTGGAATGGGCTGCCGGCAACGGTGATGGAGACGGATATGATAGGGTCTTTTAAGAGACTTTTGGATAGGTACATGGAGCTTAGAAAAATAGAGGGATATGGGTAACCACAGTAATTTCAAAGGTAGGGTAATTTCAATGTTTGATACAACATTGTGGGCCGAAGGGCTTGTATTGTGCTGTAGGTTTTCTATGTTTCTATGTTTCTTAAGAAACAAAATTACCTTGTAAAAAATTAAAGTTTTGTAAGCTTTTATGATTGATTTTGGTAGGATCAGGGAGACTGCTTTCGTCAACAATTCATCTCTGCTTGTGCCACTGGAGAAAGTCTCCACCAATGACATTATTACAAAAGTTTCTTTTCTTCTCTCCTTTCCTGCCCTTTGCCTACAACTTTAAACAAGTTTGTTCCTGGAGTATTCCTGTTCAATGAAAGGCCATAGATCATCTTCTTTCTCAATGATATTGCCTGGCCCGTGAATATTTCCAACACATTTGTTTTCTTCCAAAGTTCTAGCTATTTCATAAATTTTCCCCCCAGATTTGTAGATATGCACCAGAGCCTTCAATATGACTGGAATTATATACTGAAGCAAATTAAGTCTTAGCTCCATAGATACCAGCAGACCTGCGGAGTATTTCCAGATTTTCTGTTTATATTTCAGGTAGATTTCTGCCTAGAAAATGCTGGAAATGGCAGAATCATACAACCAGTTCTTATTATCTTTGAGGTAACTTTCATTGTAATTCCACTAGAGTACCCACAGATTTCAACCCTTTGTTTCTGAAATGGTTGTGATATAATTATAAGAATTATATACAGAAGAAGGCCATTCAACCCTTTAAGCCTGCTGCTAATTGGCTGATTTTCTACCTCAGCTTCCCGGGTTATCTCCATATCCATCACTCAGGAATCTATTGATCTCTATTCTAAATTATCTCAATAATTAAACTGATTTCTCCTTTCCTCAGTCCAAATTGGCCTACCCCTCATTGTAACCTCCCCCCCACAAACAGTTCAATATGCTTCCATTTTACACACTGCTCTCTTATTTGGGGCTTTATCAAAGGCTTAATGAAGTTTCAAATACACCACTTTTACTAGCTCTCTGTTTAACCAGTTATAAACTTTTTTTGCTTTTCATAAATCTATGGTGACTTTTGTCTAATCCTATTCTCTTGGTCGTCGTCATCGTCGTGGCTATCCCTCGAGGTCTAGGATGATGGTCTTCGTTCTGTTGATCAAGTGGCCACAGAGCGAAGACACCTGTGCATGTATTTGTTTAACGTGTATTTGACGTTGCACTCCAAGAAGCACACAATGCTTCACAAATCAACCAACTGATTCCAATGGCATGGAAACCATGACGATTGGAGTTGACGGATTTGTTGTAGTCTTCATCCACCTTCACAGCCATTGAGTTCGAAGTAACTTTGTCCGCCTGTTCCACCGTTGAGGTCTTGGTTGGATTGTTCTTTGTCAGGGACCTCACCCTCGACCTCACTGCCTTGGGTGACCCTAGCAGGAGCATAGCTCCAGACGGCATTGCTCTCGGGATCTCAGGACCACACAAGCTTCTCCACCGCGGCAAGGTGAAAATCCATGGAGAAGATTCTCTTGGTATCTTGTCCTTTATTGCAGATTCCATCATTTTCTTGAATCCTGATGTTCTGCTAATTAGTCTGTTGTTCCCTGTTTTCTCTCCCTCCCTTCTTATAGAGTAGGTTTTAATTTTTTACCTTTCAATCTGCAGGCAACATTCCATAATCCATGGAATTTTGAAGAAGACAACCAATGCATTCAGTGTTTCTGTGACTACTTCTTTTTGTACTCTGGGATGCGGATTATCAGGCCTTTGCTGAATTGATCACCTTTATTTTGATCCAATTAATCCCATTGCAATGTTATTGCTATTATTATTCTTATTTTAATTTCTCCATTTCAATAGAATTTTGGTTCCCTAGTTTTTCTGGGAAGTTATTTGGGTCCTTTTCTGTAAAGACAGAACCAAAGTATTTACTTAATTCCTCTGCCATTTCTTTGTTCTATATTATAAATTCTGCGTTTTCCACTGTAGAGACCTATATTTGCCTTCATTAATCTTTTTTTTCTTTTATCTTTTTATACAGTATACATTTATTTTCATTGCATTTATTCTCTTATTCCACTTTTCCTCTCTAATCGATCCTTTGGTCCATTTTTGCAGAAGTCTAAGCGGCTTCCAATTCTCTGGATTGCTCCTGTCTCTAGCAAGTTACACAACTCCCCTTTGAATCTAATGCTATCCTTGATTTCTTTGATTTGCCATAGTTGAGTTGACTTTTATATCTTTGTACATTTGAGATCTTGTTTTGGCAGAAGCTGACTGAGTAATTACTGGAGAGTAATTAGTTCTTGACAATACTGTAAGTGACACCTTCCATCTCAACCCAATGATCTCTTGTGGGCTTTATATGCAGCCACTTGGATGACCTTGAGTTAAAGAAAGATTTAAAAGAGCTGGACGAATTTGTTTCTATGAAACACCTGTAGTTTTAATAGATTTGATTCAATCTGTAATCAAATCTGCCCGGTTAATATTTCCCCTTTTTGTCTGCCTATTTTATTACTGGCATAAGGTCAAAGTCCAGATAACTGATATGTAATGTGCTTTGTATTCTAGATGTTCATCTGGTAGGACATCCAGTAGATCAGTGATGTATGAAAGGAGTCCCAAAAACTCACATTGGTGAATAAAATTCTATTCTGGAGACTTTGATTAAACACTAAAATTAAACTTCCTGTGCCTCTGCTCCAATGGTAAGTAAATGGGGCAGACATCTAGCACATGAAATCTCAGGCCCCTTTTAGTCCTGAATGTTTTATGACACAACAGTATACGGGAAATACTCTGCGTGTAGTGCAGCATTTGTATAGAGGGAAACAGTGGAAATGTTTCAAATTGATTAACGGCACTGGATGGTTTCGATGAAAGTTTAGTGAACTGAAAAGTTAACTGTTTTTCTCTCGCCACAGTTATTTCAAGAACCACAAAGAAATTAGCTACATTTTAATGACTGAATATAGCTAATGTCTAAGTCCTTGAGAGGGGATCTTGCTGAAATCTGCAAAATTTTTCAAGGGCTTGATGGGGTAAATGTGAGGAAGATATTCACCCTGCTAAAGATTCTCGAAATAGGAGTCACAATCTTAAATACTGTTTAGGAGCCACGTGAGGCGTAATTTTGTCACTGAGCGGATAAGAAATCCATCCCAGAGGGCTACGGAGGATCTAACAATGCTACAACTCTTAACTGAGGTTGATAGTTTTCTGGATGAACTGACATGAAGATAGGACAGAAAAAAGGTGTTTAGGTAAAACATCTGCCATAATTGTGTTGAAAAGCAGAACAACTTTAAAGGACTGGGCAACCTACTCCTGCTCTTCTTTCTTATGTTACATTTTTTCCAGTTATTAAAATTTATACTGTTTCTGCAATGATTTGCACAAGCATTGACTCTGTTTGTGCTTGAAGTCTTTCCTCCACTGATTTCACAATGATCCGGTGAAAACATTGTTTCCTTCCTGCCTCACCGAGACCACACTATATCTTTCACTGATGCGCCAGCGTGACATCTATTGCAGTGGCTGTCACTTTACCCATCGAGAAACGCTTAGATTATTTAACCCCTTCATTCGCTCAGCTGTGGAATTATACAGTTCCTGTACCAGTAAATTTCTAACCAGTCTATTATAAAATGGTCAAAGTTATTGCAGTGGATGTGCAGATAGGAATTAACAAGATATGGTTGAAAGGAAGAGGAAGGATTTACTTTTCCTTCAGGGTAGGACTTAATTGCATTTGAAAAGGTATGGGCTTATTAAGGTTTGGCATGGGGCAGGCAATCTCTTACAAACTTGGTGGGGTTTTCTTAAGAAGGTGGGTGAAGATGATTGATAGGGCATTGGTAGTGGATGCTGTCTACATGGACATTGGTAAGACATTTGACAAGGTGTAACATAGTACTCTTATTCAGAAGAGTAAGGCAGGTGAAATCTACAGTGATTCAGTAGATTTGGCCATAGAAGACGGCAGATAGTAGTGGACAGATGTTATGCTGACTCAGATTCTCTGAGCAGTGGTGGTTCATAGACACCAGTGATGGGACTGCTGTAAAATGTAGATGGGCTGATTAATAAGCTTCCAGATGACTCAAATGTTGTTGAGCTGTGCTTAGTGAAAAAGGACATTATAGGATACAGCAGGATATAGATCAATGGAGGACATAGAGAAATTAATTTAATCTGGACAAGTGTGAAGCATGGTACCTTGGGATGCTAAATGCAAGGGGAAAGTCTACTGTAAATAACAGGCCCCATGGGAGCACTGATGCACAGAGGGCTTGTGGGATGCAGCTCCCTTGCTCCCTGAAAATGGTAATACCTGCAGACATGGTGGTAATGAAGACATAGGAAATGCTTACTTTCATAGGTTGAGGCACTGGCTATAAAAGTTTGGAAGTTATGTTGAGTTTTATAAAACTCTGGGTAGGCATGTTTGAGCATTGCGTACAGTTCTATGTGCTGCATTACAGGAGGGATATGGGACTACTCCAGGGCAGAAATATCAAATCCTAGAGGTGAGAGTGCAGTAGTTTAATGGAGATGTGGAAGCCAAGTTTTTACACAGAGAGTGATAGGTGCCAGGAACCTGTTCAAAGTTCAAGTAAATTTATTATCAAAGTACATATATATCACCATATATGGCACCAAGATCTATTTTCTTGCAGGCATACTAAATAGGTGCATAATAGAATAATAACCATAACAGAATCAGTGAAAGACTGCACTAACTTGGATGTTCAATCAGTGTGCAGAAGACAACAAACTCTGCAAATACAAAAATAAAGAAATAAAATAATAAATAAATCTGCAATAAGTATCGAGGACATGAAGAGTTCCTGAAAGTGAGTCCGTAGGCTGTAGAAAGGTTTCAATGATGGGGCAAAAGAATTTACCCCTTTGGTTCAAGAGTCTGGCAGTTGAGGGGTAATAACTGTTCCTGGACCTGGTGATGGGAGTCCTGAGGCTCTCATGCCTTCTTCCAGGTGGGAGCAGCGAGATGCCAGGGAGAGTGGTAAAAGCAGTTATATTGGTGATGGTTAAGAGGCATTTAAATTGGTGTGTAAACCTGCAGGCAGGGGTATGTGTCATGTGCAGGCAGATGGGATGAGTGTGAATTGCCACATGGTCACCACAGGCATCATGTGCTGAAATGCCTGTTCCTGTTCCTGCGCTCTCCTGTTCTATGTTCCACGTTCTATGCCTGAAAGCTAATGATGTATCTAGTGCTGAGACAGAAACTGCTAACTAAAAGGTTCTGGAAACATTCAGGCAGCCTCTGTGGAAACAAAAAGCAGAGCTACTGTTTCAGGTTGATGACCCTTCAGAAATTTAAAAAAAAAACAAGAAAAGTAAGAGGAATATATAGTAAATGATAGGATACAGCAAGGGTTGCTCTGGGTTAAGATTAACTGGTCAATTGTAAATGGGGACAGTCAGAGAGAGCAAGAACAAACAAGAGCTCTAAAATGAAGGGAGTACGAAACGAGACCAGAACAAATGTAGAACATGCAGTCATTGTGTGCTCATGAAGGACACATGGCACATACGGTGTATTTGACCAAGGTGATGCAGCCACAGTACACAGTTCCTTGAGTGCAACCTCTGTCTGCCAGCTGCTCAGACCCAATTATTCAAAACCCACGCAATATCTATGAACGTCATTTAAACTACCACCTACATTGTTGGATTTCCTTTGAGTTGGTACATGTGGCAAATAGAGTGACTGTTTTTGAATTCCATTTTCCCACAGTGAAGCTTCTGGCCTTTGCATGGGTAGAATTTCCTGAGTATCTGAAAGGTCATGATAAGAAGGAAATGAAAGTGTTTGGTTTAAGTAGTCTGACAGTGGTGAACCAGCAGTTAGATTGCACTGACGAGAGAAAGGGAATGTGAGTGGTAGGAACAGAACTGAGCATTTGCCATAGTTATGCGACAGTGAGGCTAGGACTGACATTCTAGTTATTTCACTGTAGAGGGACCCCAAGTGTAGAATGTACTGTCTCTTATTTTCTGCTCGTTAAGTGACATGGACAGAGCTGACAATGAAATATCCTGTACTGAAAGAAATCAACACTCAACTGACAGCAAAGGTTGGCTTTGGCATTCGCTGACCCTAAAGATACACTTAGATTCGAATACTGTGACAACTCCATCCCAAAAACTGTCGGCACTCAAAAAGAAAATATTGCACTGAAGAAATTCTGGTGAAAGATCAACAACATGAAACATTAGATGTTTTCTGTCCATGTATGCTGCCAAACCTGCTGAGTATGCCCAGCAGCTTTGGTTTCTACATTTATTTTGCTTTTATTTCAGATTGCCCACCTCTTAATCACTTGTGGAATGAAATATTTATAGAGATAATACTCATCGGCAGAACCGTGGTCCAGCTAATAGAGGCACTCAAACCAAATAAACAGATGATTTGTCCCACTTGAGGGTAGTAACAGTGTAGAATTTACATATTTTCCTACAAATACCTGGGGTTCCTCCAGGTTCTCGGGTTTCCTGTCACATCCCAAAGCTGTGCAGTCTAGTATATTAAATGTCCATTGTGAGTTGCTCTCAGTGTGTAAGTGAGTGAATATTTCAGTGGTAGATGAGTGTGTAGGTGAGTGTGTGACTGAATGGGTTGGGGAGTGTGTAAGTGAGTGTGTAGGTGAATGTGTACGTGAGTGTGTAGGTCAGTGGTAGGAGAGTGTGTAGGTGACCGGTAGGTGAGTGTGTAGGTGAGTGTGTAGGAGAGTGTGTAGGTCAGTGTGTAGGTGACCGGTAGATGAGTGTGTAGGCGAGTGTGTAGATGAGTGTTTGACTGAATGGGTTGGGGAGTGTGTAAGTGAGTGTGTAGGTGAATGTGTACGTGAGTGTGTAGGTCAGTGGTAGGAGAGTGTGTAGGTGACCGGTAGGTGAGTGTGTAGGTGAGTGTGTAGGAGAGTGTGTAGGTCAGTGTGTAGGTGAGTGTGTAGGTGACCGGTAGGTGAGTGTGTAGGTGAGTGTGTAGGAGAGTGTGTAGGTGACTGGTGGGTGAGTGTGTAAGTGAGTGTGTGGGTGAGTGGTAGGTGAGTGTGTGGGTGAGTGGTAGTTCAGTGTAGGTATTTGTGCAGGTGTGTGTGTAGGTGAGTGGCAGGTGAGTGTACAGTTGAGTGGTAGATGAGTGTGTAGTGAGTGTGTAATTGAGTGTGCAGGTGAATCATAAGTGAGTGTGTAGGTCAGTGGTAGGAGAGTGTGTAGGAGAGTGTGTAGGTGACTGGTAGGTGAGTGTGTAGGTGACAGTAGGAGAGTGTGTAGGAGAGTGTGTAGGTGAGTGTGTAGGAGAGTGTGTAGGAGAGTGTGTAGGTGAGTGTGTAGGTCAGTGGTAGGAGAGTGTGTAGGTGACTGGTAGGTGAGTGTGTAGGTGACCGGTAGATGAGTGTGTAGGTGAGTGTGTAGGAGAGTGTGTAGGTGAGTGTGTACGTGAGTGTGTAGGTCAGTGGTAGGTGAGTGTGTAAGTGAGTGTGTGGGTGAGTGGTAGGTGAGTGTGTAGGTGACTGGTAGGTGAGTGTGTAAGTGAGTGTGTGGGTGAGTGGTAGGTGAGTGTGTAGGTGACCGGTAGGTGAGCGTGTAGGTGAGTGTGTAGGAGAGTGTGTAGGTGACTGGTAGGTGAGTGTGTAAGTGAGTGTGTGAGTGAGTGGTAGGTGAGTGTGTAGGTGAGTGGTAGGTCAGTGTAGGTATGTGTGCAGGTGTGTGTGTAGGTGAGCGACAGGTGAGTGTACAGTTGAATGGTAGGTGAGTGTGTAATTGAGTGTGCAGGTGAGTCATAAGTGAGTGTGTAGGTCAGTGGTAGGAGAGTGTGTAGGAGAGTGTGTAGGTGACTGGTAGGTGAGTGTATAGGTGACTGGTAGGTGAGTGTGTAGGTGACCAGTAGGTGAGTGTGTAGGAGAGTGTGTAGGAGAGTGTGTAGGTGACTGGTAGGTGAGTGTGTAGGTGAGTGTGTGGGTGAGTGGTAGGTCAGTGTAGGTATGTGTGCAGGTGTGTGTGTAGGTGAGTGGCAGGTGAGTGTACAGTTGAGTGGTAGGTGAGTGTGTAGTGGGTGTGTAATTGAGTGTGCAGGTGAGTCATAAGTGAATGTGTAGGTCAGTGGTAGGTGAGTGTGTAGTTGAGTGGTATGTATTTGTGTAGGTGAGTCCATTGGTTTGTGTGTAGGTGAGTGGTAATGTGGGTGTAGATGAGTGTAAGTCAGAGGCAGGTGAGTGATAGGTGAGTGTGTAAGACAGTGGTAGATCAGTGCCAGGTGAGTGTGTAGGTGTGTAGGTGAGTGGGTGAGAGTGTGTAGGTGAGTGTGTAGGTCAGTGGTAGGTCAGTGCCAGGTGAGTATGTAGATGAGTTTGTAGGTGTGTGGCAGGTGAGTACGTGTGAGTGTACAGGTAAGTGAGTCGGTGAATGTATTGGCGAGTGTGTGGGTGAGTGTATATTTAGGTGTGTAGGTGAGAGGTATGGAATATGCAGGCATGAGTGTAGGTGAGTGGTAGGTGAGTGTGTAGATGGTTGTGTAGGTCTGTGGGATTTGAGTGTGCAGGTGAGTGGTAGGCATGTAGGTCAGTGTGCAGGTGACTGGTAGATGAGCATGTAGGTGAGTGTGTAGGTAAATGAGTAGGTCACTGGGATGTGAGTGTGCAGCTGAGTGGTAGGTAAGTGTGTAGGTATGAGTGTAGCTGAGTGTGAAGATGAGTGAATAAGTAAGTGTGTAGGTGAGTGTCCAAGTGAGTGTGTAAGTAAGTGGGATTTGAGCGTGCAGGTGAGTGGTAGGCAAGTGGAGGTGAGTGTGCAGGTGAGTGGTAGATGAGTGTGTAGGTGTGTAGGTAAGTGTATAAGTGAGTCCATATTTAAGTGTGTAGGTGAGTGCTGTGTTAATGTGCAGGTATGAGTGTAGGTGAATATGTATGGGAGTGGCATGTTAATATGTAGCTGAGTGTGTATTTGAGTGTGTAGGTGAGTGTGCAAGTGAGTGTATAGGTCATTGATATGTGAGTGGCAGATGAGCGGTAGGTAAGTGTGTCACGTGAATGTGTAGATATGTGTGTAGGTGAGTGTGTAGGTCAGTGGGAGGTGAGGGGTAAGTAAGTGTGTATGTCAATGTCTAGCTGAGTATATAGGTGATTGTTCAGGCAAGTGCATAGGTGAGCATTAGATGAGTGTGTACCTCAGTGTGTAGCTGAGGGTGTTGTTGACTGATAGGTGAGTGAGTAAGTGAGTGTGTAGGTGAGTGTGTATGCCAGTTTGATTTAGGGTTAGCGTGAGTGTGTAGATGAATGTGCAGGTGAGTGTTTTCATGAATGGCAGGTGAGTGGTAGGTAAGCGTGTAGGTGTGTGTAGGTCAGTGGTAAGTGATTGTGTATCTCAGCATGTAGGTGAGTGTGTTGTTGATTGGTAGGTAAGTGTGTGAGTGTATAGGTGAGTGTGCAGACAAGTGTGTAGGTGAGTGTGTGAGTGTATAGGTGAGTGTGCAGACAAGTGTGTAGGTGAGTGTGTGAGTGTATAGGTGAGTGTGCAGACAAGTATGTAGGTGAGTGTGTGAGTGTATAGATGAGTGTGCAGACAAGTGTGTAGGTGTGTCACAATGTGGGGGGCATTGGGAGCAAAGGTGGACCCAAATGCAAGACACATCTTGTGAGGTTAATTAAATTTAGTTTATTGTTCGATACCAGGACAGCAAGGCAGGAGCAGGAATAGCGAACTGGACAAAGACTCAGGACTACGACTAGGCTGGGACTAGGGGTCTGGGCTAGGACTCGGAATTGGATCCCAGACCTAGAGGCAACATGAAGAGGCTACGGTATGGACTCCAAGCCAGGGACTGGGCAAGGACCCAGTACCTGGGTCTTGCCTCGGGCTCAGACCCCAGAACCAGGCATGGACACGACATGGGCTAGAGAAAGGAGGAACATGGAAAAACAGAGCCTCGGTCTCGGATGAGCAGGTACATGGAACCATGGACGCATACACAGAACACAGAGTCGGGACCCCTCCTTGGGTACAGGACATAGGGCCGGGACTCACACACAGAACAGAGAGCCGGGACCCCTCCTTGGGTACAAGACATAGGGCCAGGACTCACACACGGAACAGAGAGCCGGGACCCCTCCTTGGGTACAAGACATAGGGCCGGGACTCATGATCCCTCGCGGGGCAACGGGAAGATGGCCTGACTTACCCCACGGAGGCGAGGACAAGACATGACCTCCTACGGGGCAACGGCAAGGCGGCCAGATTTACCCCATGGAGGCGAGGACCAGACAAACAAGACATGACCCCACGCGGGGCAATGGCAAGATGGCCTGACTTACCCCACGGAGGCGAGGACAAGACAAAACAAGACATGACCCCCTACGGGGCAACGGCAAGACGGCCTGACTTACCCTATGGAGGTGAGGACAAGACAAGACCAACACGGAAGAACACCAGACAGTACCTATCTAGCTCCGGCGACAGAACTAGACTGAAGTGCAGGCAAGGGCTGCAGACGAGGGCTAGAGGCGAGAGGGGCAGAGAAGGGATTCAGACAGTGGGGTAGGACATGAATCACAGACCGCCAGGGCCAGGACTCGACTTGGAACTTGGATGCTGCCAGGGACGGGACTTGACTTGACTTGACTCAGTACTTGGATGCCCCCGGAGCCAGGACTTGACTTGGAGCCTCCGGGTAATGGCGAGCTCTCAACTCGGCCTGGGAACAGTAGACAGCAGTTCTTGATTCCCTCTGGCGGGTTAACTGATGGACCCACCTCAGTGAGAAAACTTTGCAGGCTCGCTTTGGTGAGGTAACTAGACAGGGGTGCTCCGGTGAGGAAAGGTGAATTACCGGCACTCGCTTCGGGCAGAGACTAGGCTTGCTCCGGCCAGATGACATTGGCACGCCGTACCTTGGTGACTTTGCAAACGCTCCCACACAGAACGACTGAAAGCCGGAGACTATAAGCTACCGGTTCAGCCTGGAGTAAATTGCCTTCAATCACCAAGGCCGAGGGACACGGGAAAACGGAACCAAAGGGAAACAGGGAGTCAACGGTCCGGATCGTAACATAAACAAAGTAAATTTAAAGGGACCCGATCCGGACCATGACAAGGTGAGTGTGTGAGTGTATAGATGAGTGTGCAGACAAGTGTGTAGGTGAGTGTGTGAGTGTATAGATGAGTGTGCAAGCAAGTGTGCAGGTGAGCAGTAGGTCAGTGTGTACCTCAGTGTGTGGCTGAGAATGCTGGTGGCTGGTAGGTGAATGTGTCAGTGAGTGTGTAGGACAGTAGTAGGTGAGTGGTAGGTGTATGTGTAGATGAGTGGCAGGTGAGTGTGCTGGTGAGTGCTAGGCGAGTGTTTAGATGAGTGTGTAGGGCAATGGTTTGTGAGTGTGTAGGTCAGTTGTAGGTGAGTATGTAGCTGTGTGTGCAGGTAAGTGTGAAGGAGAGTGTGTAGTTGAGGTTACAGACAAGTGTGTAGGTGAGTGTGTAGTTCAGTGTGCAGCTGAGCACGTTGGTGACCGGTAGGTGAGTGTGTAAGAGAGTGTATAGTTTAGTATGTAGGTGAGTGTGTAAGGTAGTGGTAGGTGAGTGTATAGCTGACTGTGTAGGTGAGGTTGTAAGTGAGTGATAGGTGACTTTGAAGGTGGGTGTAAGTGTATAGGTGTGTCTGCAGGTCACTGATAGGTGCATGTGTAGGTGAGTGGTAGGTGAATATGTAAGTAAGTTTATAGATGAGTGATAGGTGAGTGTGCAGGTGAGTAGCACCTGAGTGGTAGGAGAGTCTGTCACTGAGTATGTAGGTAAGTGTGTAGGTCAGTGGCAGGCGAGTGTGTAGGTCAGTGGTAGGTGAGTGTGTAGCTGAGTGTGTAGGTCAGTGTGCAGACAATTGTGTCGGTGAGCAGTAAGTGAATGTGTACCTCAGTGTTTGTGCTGAGAACGTTGGTAGCTGGTAGTTGAGTGTGTGAGTGTGTAGGTGAGTGTGTAAGTGAGGGTGAAGCTGAGGGGTAGGTGACTGTGAATGTGTGTGTGTAAGCAGGTGTGTAGTTGAGTGTGTAGGTGAGTAGGTGGGGAGTGTGTAGCTGAATGGTAGGAGAGTGTGTATGTGTGTCATAGGTGAGTGTGTAGGTGAAAAGCCCATGATTGTGCAGGTGAGTGGTAGGAGAGTGTCAATGATTGTGTAGGTGAGTGTGTAGGTCAGTGGTAGGTGAGTGTGTAGGTAAGTGGGAGTTGAATGTTTAGGTGTGTGTAGGTGAGTGTGTAGGTAAATGGGAGGTGAATGTGTAGGTGTGTGTAGGTGAGTGTGTAGGTAAGTGGGAGGGGAGTGGCAGGTAAATGTGTAGGTAAGTATGCGGGTGATTGTGTAGGTGTCTATATAGGTGGTAAGTGATAGGTGAGTGGTAGGTGAATGTGCAGGTGTTTAGGTGAGTGTTTAGGTCTGTGTGTAGGTGTGTGTGTAGAAGAATATGTAGGTGAGTGTGCTGGTGAGTGGTAGCTGAGTGTGTTGATGTGTGGTAGGTGAGAGTGCAGGTGTTTTGTAGATGAGTGTGCAGGTGAGTGGTAGATGATTGTGTAAGTGAGTGTGTAGGTTTGTGTGCAGATGTGTGTGTAGTTGAGTGTGACAGTGTGTGTGGTTGATTGGTAGGTGAGTATGTCGGTGAGTGTGTAGTTGAGTGGTAGGTAAATGTGTTGGTGAATGTGTTGGTGAATGTGTAGTTTAATGTGTAAGTAAGTATTAGGTGTGTGGTAGAACTTGGCAGAGGATGCTTCTGAGAACATAGGAAATGTTGAAAAAGAAGAGTTGTTACAGCATTACTGCAAATGGGTCCTTGATGTTTAGCCAAAGGTCTTCTTTCTGTCTTCAATTATTCTACGATGTTTTCCTTAGATTTAAGCAACACTAATGTCTTTCTTGTCATGTCTACCAATATTGCAAAAAAATTAACCAATGCCATTGCTCTACTCAGAAAATCCAAGTGGATTAGTTTTCCAATAGATTTTATGTTACCTTTCCTACAAGTCCTATCAAGAATGATGAATGATAACAAGTGGGGCAGTTGTGGATTGGTGTGAGAAGAACAACCTAAGCCTGAACATGGAGAAAACAAAGGAATCATTGTGGACTTCTGGAAGGTGTAAACAAACCATCCCACTTTGCAAATACGCTGTTCCTCTGTCAAGAGGGTTATGCACACCAAGTTCCTGCAAGTTCAGATCACAGATGACCTCACCTGGTCCCTTATTATCGCCCCCCCTGTACAAGAATGCACAGCAAGGCTACACCATCTAAAAAGACTGATGTAAGCAAGGCTGCTCCACCCCTCCTTCTTAACTGCATTTTACAGGAGCACTATTGAGAGCATCCTGACAAGTTGCATCTCCATCTGGTATGGGAGCAGTTGAACATCAGACCAGAAATCCCTACAAAGGACTGTGAGAACAGCTGAGAGGATCATAGGGTCTCCCTACTGTCCATTGGGGACATTTATCAGGAGTGCAGCATACACAGGGCCCTTAGTGTTATTAAGGATCCCACCCATCCATCCAGCATCCTCTTTGACTTTCTACCAGCAGACCGGAGACTATGATGCATAAAAACAAAAACGGTCAGGATGAGAAACAGTTTCTTCTCCCAGGACATTAGGCTTCTGAACTCCCAGCTGCATAGTATTTGAAGTGTCAATGGTTAATCTGCACTTTAGTTTGTTATTTATGTGTGATTCGTTTGCAGATTTTATCCTTACCTTCATAAGTTATCGTGTGCCATATGTACTACTGTGCTTTATACCCTAGTTTGAAGAAACATTGTCTGATTTCTATATACATTATATGGTTATATATGTTATATATACATATACAGTATATATGTACTTTATGACAATAAACTTCACTTTACTTGACTTCATTGTAAGGTGACCAAGTCTTGTACAATAATGTAAAATGGATACATTGGATTACATGTTGTAATCCCTAACTCCCACAGAACAATTCACTTATTAACCAATACTTTTGTTACTATTGAACCATAATCACACAGATCCTAGCTAGTTCCAACATTACTAAAGCAAATTTTAGTGTTAGCAAAATGCTGCATCATTAGCACTATACCCCTTCACCATCACAACTTGAGGAGGACTAAGCCCATGGATCACCTTGGCTCAGCTCAGACGGAGTATAACATTTTTTTAAGATGTAAAAGCATTATATTTTGTGAAAGGGAAGTCATGTTGACTAATTTTTTTAAGTAACCTGCACCATGGATAAAGGTGGTCTCTTCTGACTTTTATGGTGGTTGGCTGTCAAACTTAAAGATGCAATACCATTGGAATGGAGTGTGCTGTAAAGAATTGGGGGGAAATCCCTTATTATTTATCTTTCAAGTATAATATAAATTATCCTAAAAAGCCCTTGTAAGTAATGGAAGATCCATTGATAAAGATAGTCTTGGAGGTACCATACGTTCTCAGTAGGCACTTTATTAGGTACACCTGTACATCTACTCGTTAAGTCAAATATCTAATCAGCCAATCATGTGACAGCAACTCAATACATAAAAGCATGCTGACAAGGTCAAGAGGTTCAGACCAAACATCAGAATGGGAAAGAAATGTAATCTAAGTGACTATGACTGTAGAATAATTATTGGTGCCAGATGCAGTGGTTTGATTAACTCAGAAACTGCTGATTTCCTGAGATTTTCACATGCAACAGAGTTTACAGAGAATGGTGCAAGAAACAAAAAAAAAATTCAGTGAGCAGCAATACTGTGGCTGAAAATGCCTTCTTAATGACAGAGGTCAGTGGAGAATAGCCAAACTACTTCAAGTTGACTGGAAGGTGACAGTAATTAAAATGAGCAAGTGTTGCAATGGTTGTGAGCAGAACAGCATCTCTGAATGCCCAACACATTCAATTTTGAAGTGGATGGACCACCGCAGCAGAAGATCATGAACATGCACTCAGTGGCAACTTTATTAGGCGCAGGACATGCCTAATAACAGTGGTTACAGCACGTTGATCTGCAAAGAAGATAGGGTAGTTAATTGGAAATGCATAGGCAAAAATGGGTATATTGTTACAACTTTTCATGATATATGTAAATGGATGAACTGAAAGCATTTGTTGTTATAGTTGCTGAAAGTCAGGTTGGAGCAAATGTTGACAAAAGGTCACATGAAGGTTACAATAGGATGTTGATAGGTTAAGTGAGAATGAAGAGATCTGGCAAATGGATTATATGTGTGAAAATGTTTATTTTAGCAGGAAAGGTGAAAAAAAAACATCTAAATGATGAGAAATTGCAGATCTCTGAGATGTGGAGGTGCATGGTTTGCAAGTAAAATAATTAACCATGAAAGTTAGCAGAAAGTTGCAGCTGCATAAAACATTGGTTAGGCCACATTTGGAATACGGTTTGCAGTTCTGGTCTCTGCATTACAAGAAATATTTGTAGGCTTTGACAAGGGTGTGGAAGAAGTTTACTAGGATGTTGCCTGGATTAGAAGATGTAGATCAAGGTGTGATGTTGGGCAAATTTGGATTGTTTTCTCTGGAACAACGGAGGCTAAGTGACATGATAGAAATAGATAACATTAAGAAGGACACAGAAAGGGTAGATAGTCAGGGTTTTATTTTCCCCAGGAGCTTGAACAATTGCTAGAGAGCATATATTAAAATGAGAGTAGAAATATTTAAAAGATATTTATGAGGCAAGTTATTTACACAAGAAGTGGAGGTGGCTGAAATGCACCATCAGAAGGGGTGATGGAAGCAGATACAATAGTAATTTTTAAGAAGCATCTAATCAGATGCGTGAACAGACAGGAAATGGAGGGATACAGAGAGAAGGAACTAGGTTAAATTGGGATCATGGACCCAATTGGCATGGACTTTGTGGGCTGAAATACCTTTTCCTGAGTTGTATTGTACTATGTTCTAATGTGGCCTCCTCTGCTTTGGAGAAAACAACCACAGATTGACTTGGAGCACTGCGTTCAGTTCACAAGAATTACCTCAGCTTCTGGTTGTCTGCCACTTTAATTCACCACTGCATTCCCACTCTAATGTCTGACAGCATTATAATGTAAGTTCAAAATTAACACTTGATTGTGCTCCTATTGCAGTACTCAGTACCTGATTCCCAATCTTCCCCAACTTTAGATAACTTACTCTTTCTTTTGTTATTTTTATAATCAAAATTGTTGATTTGTGCTTGCCATTCCTTTCCCCTGCTATTTCCTTTTGTTTATAGATCCTGCTCTCCTTGACTCACCTTAGTTGGGCAGACTGTGTCGCCTTGCCCAGACTTGAACATATTACACAGCCAGAGAACCTTAGCTCTCCATTCAATGGTTACACCATTTCACCCTTTTGGAGACATTTCCTTTGTACCAAAAATGACCCTGACTCAGACAATGTTTTCTAATTTTCACATTGAAATTTTAAGCAATTTTCTTTCCATAGATGCTGAATCTGAATCTGAATCTGCCTCTTCCAGAACTACAGTTTTAGTTTGAGAACAGTACAGGTATTGCCTCCTTCTTATACAGATCAAGAATGATTTGCTATCATTTCAGTTTGTGTTTTCTGAGATGGCTAATGAAGCCAAAGAAGGAGACATAGGCTCTTCCATGGATCAGCTGTTGGTGGCCAATGGAAGGGCTTAGCTTGTGAAGTGGTCTGCACCTCCCTCCTTTTATGCAGACCCTCTATTTTCCCCAGTGCATTGCCTTAAGGTTTGCAATACTGTATCAGATGCTCTTTCTCCAACTTGAGACATTGTATGTTCATGATTCCTAGGAATCAGAGGGGAGGCTGGATATGTTCAAGGAGCCTTTGAGCACAACCTTGAATCTTTTCCTCTACCTGGTCATCTCTTCCCATGACATGGTTCAGAATTGTGTCTGTTTCAAAGATCTGATTTTGAGAAGCAACCACCATTGCCATTGGACTTAGAGGAAGGATGTCGGTCTGAGAGTGGATAATGACATTAGTTCACTTACTCTTCCAGTGAATTTGGAGGATTTTACTTAGTCTACGTTGGTGATGTTTTTGCAGTGCTTTGAGGTGCCTGCTGTAGATAAATCAAATTTTGGATACATAGGATGGCTTTCAGCTGCAAAGATTGCGAGGAGTTTGATGAGGATGTTGCCAGAACTTGAGGGACTGAATAATGAAAGAGGATGAGAGACTCTGAGAGAGGTGGGGAGCAGGTTAGAACTTTATTCTTTGGAGCATAGGAGAATGAGGGTGTATAGGAGGGTGTAAAATCATGGGAGGCATAGATGGGATTAATGCCTGGTCTTTCTCCCAGGGTTGGAGAATCAAAAGACATAGGTGAAAGAGGAGAAACTCGAAGGGCAAATTTTTCACCCAGAGGATGGTCTGAATGTGGAATAAGTTGTCAGTTGTGATAGTTAAGACAGATACATTAGCAACATTTAAAGTCACTTGAACATAGGGGAGAGGTGTAGACTGACTTAGGCCAAATACAGGCTAATGGGCTAGCTTAGGTGGGAATCTTGGTCAGCATGAACTAATTGGGCTGAAGGGCCTTGTTATTTACTGTATGACTCTGACTCTGTGACTCTCTATATCTTATGTTCAGGGCATTATCCATAATTATATAGATATTGTGTTTTCAAATATTTGAGCCTATGGTGGTTCCTAGCAATCTCATCAATAATACTCCCCTACTGATCTCCCTGTACTATTCTCCATCACATTCCCATCGACTCCACCCGACTCTGCTATCTGTATATTACTGGCAAAGAGAAGCCCACATGCTCATGGGGGAAAGGTACAAACTCCGCAGAGACAACACTGGAAATCAGCATCGAATCCACATCACTGGAGCAACACTGCCTCCTGAAATATTGTGCTGCAGTGATCACAACATTGCAACTAACTCAATGCAACACACACAAAATGCTGGAGGAATTCAGCAGGTCAGGCAGCACCTATGGAAAAAAAGTACAGCTGACATTGTGGGCTGAGACCTTCTTCAGGACTTCGCACCTAGTTTACTTTTCTTTAATACTAGTTGTAGGAAAGCATCTGTGGTTGGAAAGACCAGAGAAATATCTTGAGTTTCTTAGCCGAAGGGCTTCTACGGATTTTCTCTTTTGAGATCCTGCACAGGATGTGATTGAGTATGAAGCCTAATATGCAAAGCAACAACCCCTCCCAATCTACTAAATCTCTCCCAGTTAATCACCTCTTCCTCCCAGATGCCACTCTCTCTTTCAGTCAACACTTCCTGTAATACCATTTCTCTTCCCTGAAACAGCCACCACCTCCCCCCAGCTACCACTCCCACCCACTGCTCATCTCTTGAATCCCACTCCATTTCCCCAATTACTGCTATAATAGGGGGCTATAACTATTACTTTTCCTCACAACAAAAACTCCTTAAGAGTGGCACAGTAGATTACCAATTAGCGTAACACTATTGCAACAGCAGTGATCATTAATTGTGGTTCAATTCCTGCCTCTGTCTCTACAGAGTTTGTGTATTCTCCCTGTGAATGCATGGATTTCCTCCAGGTGCTCTGGGTTCCTCCCACGTTCCAAGATGTTTGGTTAGGGTTAGTGAGTTGTGGGCATACTACCTTATCACTGGAAGTGGGGCAAAACTTATGGGCTCACTAGCACAATCCCTGCCAATTTGATTTGACTATAATGAAGCATTTCGCTGTGTGCTTTGATGTTTTGATGCACATGTGAAAAATAAAGCTAATCTCTAAACTCTTATCTCTTAACCACATCTACATCTCCCTCCACCACCCAATCACTGGATCTCTTCCCATTTGTCCATCTCCTATTCCAGCCGTTCCTCCCCTCTTCCAGCTACTGCTCTCCCTTGCTTATGGTTGCTCCCTCTTTCCCTCCACTGAACCACTGCTCTTCCTCCCCACTCAAAGTTCTTTTCACTTAGTCATGCCTCTTGTCCCAGTTATCACTCTCCCGCTCGAGCATTGCCTCATCAGCCAGTCATTTATCTAAATCCCAATTATTCACCCTCTCCAAATTATTGCCTCTTATTCCAATCACTGTCCCCGTGTTATTTGATCTCTGTACCCAATGATCACTCTCTCAGTGGTTCTCCATTTGTAGTCACTCTTTCTGCCTCTGGCTACCATGTTACTCTCTCCCATCCTTTTCCTGTTCTGGCACCATAATACATTATTTATGGAGCACATATTTATGGTGTACATTATTGGTCTGTTGCTATTTCTTTTCATTATTATCCTCTGATAGAAATAATATTTAAGAATTAAGATCAAAAGTCTTGAATGAGCCTGTCATTCTCAGCTTTTCACTGTCCAGTTCCATGTTGATAATTAAACACTGGTGCCATTAGTTTTCAAAGGCTTTTTCCCAACTGTCTGCTGTAACTTTAGCAGAAAATTTCTGGACATCCTCAGAAAAACAATACAAACAGCATTCATGCAATTTTCCTAGGGCTTCTGGCAATTCCTTTTTATCCAGTTAATCCCCATGAAGCCATAACTCTTGAATGTTCTGACTACAAATGTGGTGGAAATTATTCAGCCATATCTTGAGCATTCTTTGTGTGAACTTGTTACAATGATCTTGAGCCTCATGGCACTTACATTACTGAGGTGTATTTGATTAACAATAAGCCTCAGCCAGGAGGAAAAAAGTTCCCGTGCAAGAAGATAGACTCTGGTGAAATACATTCAGCTTTCTTTCACTGCAATATAATCAGCTATTTGCCACACAGAAGTATTTTAAACCTCAACACCTGGATGTCCTGCTTCTGAAGTTGGAGACACCGCTGCCACAGGTCTTTGGCAGTCTTTTTGAATGTGTTGATGGCTTCATCTTACATTATATTTTTATCTCCATTTTTTCATTTTTGATTCATAAACAAGGTTGCTAGTGATGCTACCATTTCTTTAAACACAAATTTAGGAAAACACAAATCCGAAAACAAATCTCCAAAGTCAAAGCTATAGTGCTTGCCAGAATTCAAAACTGGGAAGGAAGTGTATATGTAAAAAGCTAATGATGGTAAATGACAGGATCAGAAACTGGATGTGAAAATAACCCCTTTGTGCTGCATATTATGCCCACTATTTTTAAAGACCTAATTTTCCATAAGCAACTTTCCAATCAGATTTAAGTCCTGTTACAGATATATAGATATTCGAGGGGTGATTGATAAGTTTGTGGCTTAAGGTAGAAGGAGTCAATTTTAGAAAACCTAGCACATTTATTTTTTGACATAGTCCTCTCCTACATTTATACACTTAGTCGTCGTGGAGCATATGTATCCCTTCTTTGTAGAAGTCGACGTCTTGGACCTCCAGGAAGTGGTCCACCGCAGGGGTGATTGATAAGTTTGTGGCCTAAGCCAGAAGGAGATGAGTTATACAGCTCTCATTACATACATGTGCAGTTCAACTCTTTGAGTGATTACGAAGAAAGTTTGAAGTTAATAGCTCATCTCCTTCTACCTTAGGCCACAAACTTATCAATCACCCCTGCTGTGGACCACTTACTGGAGGTCCAAGACGCCGACTTCTACAAAGGAGGGATCCATATGCTTCACGACAGCTGGAACATGTATATAAAGCATCAAAAATGTTGAATATCAGGGATTGACTCAAATTTAGTCCGATGAATTATTTGTTAGAAATTTGGCCAGCTTTGTTGTTTCAAATTCTAACTTATAATTTCTAACACTTTCTATTTTTATTTCTTTTACTAATGCTGCATGGAGTTTTAACTTAATGAAAGAACAGTCTTTCTATAATAAGTTAATTAATACTTCACTGCTGTATTCTTCAAAGCATTTGCTGTTCTGGACAAGGTAGCCATTCATGGGTCTAGGTGGTGGGCAGTCGAGCTTCTACCCAATCCAATTGCTCATCCCTCTTCCATGGTTCTATCTGTGTCTTTGGAGAAAGAGCAAGTGGTATCCAATGGGTACAAAGTGGGGTTTTCAGGATCACTGGGCACTGCAGGAGTTCAAGTGCTTTCTGGATAGCAATGACCAGGTATTAATTTGAAACCATAAATACTGTGTAATGAGAAGTATTGCAATATTAATATGATCCTGTAAACATTAAAAAAAACTTTTGGAGAAGGAACTAAGTAGCATTTGTTGATTTGCTGTAGGCTTCTGGATGGGATTTCCAGTGTTTTGTACTGCAATGTAAAATTTTAGTGAGTGTGAAGAAAGTTGCTCAACTGAAATATTCTGAGCGCCCCACAACTAGGTCTTGTTCTGCTTTTCCAGCTCTTCCAACTACACACATTGCATTTACTTCCTTATCTAGTCTTTTCCATGTGTTCTTTTTTTGCTTGCATCCTGATTTTTTTCAAACTTCTGCTTCCCTTTTTTTGACCTATGTGTCTTACCAAGGAGCATTCAGAGTAACTTTAAAATGCAGTTCAATTCAATATGTATTTCCCCTTCTGTTTCTTTAAAGCCTCACTGTCAAAGTTTGGATCTGTCTTCCCCTTTTACTGTTTCTTTGCTCTCTTTCAGTGAGTTATTTTCCTGTTCTTGAGTCAATCTTTAGGGAAAACCAACACTTATCTTAAAATGTTTAGCATTCTCAAGATTAGTTATATGGAAACTTTTCATAATAGAGAACGTGGCAACTGCACATCAACTTACTGTTATCAAGTTATTTAAGTGAGAATCAGAGTCAGAATTAGCTTTATCATCACTGACATACATTATGAAATTTGTTGTTTTGCGGCAGTAATATAGTGCAAAACAAAAATTGCTCTAAGTTAAAAAACTAAATAACCAGTGCAGAAGACCAAAAATGAGGTTGTGTTCATGTGTTCATGGGCCATTCAGAAATGTAATGATGAAGTTGAGGATGCTGTTTCTAAAATATTGAGTGGGTCTTCAAACTCCTATACCTCCTCCTTGATCATAGTAATGTGAAGAGGACATGTCCCTGATGGGTGAGGGTCTTTAATGATGGATATTATCTCCTTGAGGCACCACCTTTTGAAGATGTCCTTGATGCTGGAGAGGGTTGTGTCTGTGATGAAACTGACTGAGTCTTTATCTTCTTACATTGGATTCACCAGTGTCCTAAGTCACATTTGTCCAATCTTACATCAAAATGTCAAACAAAATCACAGAACTCAATATGTCTAAAACTAGTCAGAAGTTTATCTGGGGATTAAGATAAGATTACTTTGAATGTATTTGTTCACCAAAAGGACCATCCAGTTGTTTGCAACCAAGAAAATAACATGTTTGAGGTTATGCATTTGTTTGTGTTTCTATTTGAGCAAGGCAAATTGAGTTATGTCTATATTCTGAGAAACGGCCTTTGACCCGATCTGTTAACTCTGCTTCATTTTTTGCAGGTGCTGCTTGACCATTTGAGTGTTTCTTGTAATTTCTATTCTTATTTTGAGTTTCCATCATTTGCAGTTGTTTTACTAGTGTTCTTATATTAAACAAGTAATTCTTATTTTGAGTGTTTGCCAGCAATGTAGAAATTTTCTAAAGTTCATGACATAAAGAGAAGTTTTGGTATTAATTGTAATGAAATAGCACTAATGTGCATTTTTTCTTTGCAGGTTGCAGTAGGACTAAATAATGCATTTTGTACTTTGCTTATAAATTGCCTAGCTAATGTAGACTTGCAAAGACTACCTAATAAAATTATGTATTAATGTGGCACATAATATAACTAAATGTTTTCCAAATTTGGAGTGAGCTTGGAATATAAAAAAAATTATTTCCCAACGATCTTAGAAACCTTTTTTGCCTTGAAATTTATTATAACATATAATGTTGGAGTAAATTAAATTTTCACTTACATATTAATGCATCAATTTTCGTATGGTAATTATGTGCAGGATATGATATGCCACTGGTCGAGAAGGATGCATTCCTGCCATTGAACCTCTATCTCACTGAAATTATTAGAAAATTAAGACGAATGAGTAAAATCAAAGGTTCTTCTGGTTAGCTAATGGAAAGCAATCATAGATAAGTTACTGATAGTATTGTAAGACGTAATAAGCATTTAATGACTAGTCATATAATCGGAAACAGTCAATTACAGAGCACAAGAGGGCACAGATGAGTTTGATTCATACTGGAAATGGGGCCTAATTCAAAGAAAGTTATTTTAAATACACAATAGAGCTTAATAAATGCATAAAGTAACTCAAAATGTATACCCTAGTTATCTCTTAAATATGTATTTGGCTATTACTAGTGTGAAAGTTATTAGCTTTAATGCTTTCGTTGGATTATACCTTTCAGAAAAAAAGTTGATGAGCAATATGATTGATAATGCCTGTTGTTTGGGTGCTACTGGCCTCTCCTGGGGACCAAAGCACCTTTAGATATATGTGTAAACACTTCCGCCATGAATCACTTTGTATGCTGACTTGTTGATGGGTCTAGGACAAACGATGTCAGTGTCTGCTGGTAGTAGGCAGTGTAGGCAGATTATGACTTCAATCAATTTGAAATGATCAGTTGACACCAGTTGTACCATTTTGGGATAGTGACCTTCCTTAATATCACAACCGAACATGGGAAAAGTTAGAAAGGCATAGGCTTAGTCAACATCATTCCTATCTCTGCTATCTCCAGCTTGAGCACAATCAGCTAAGTGGCTTTCAATTTCATGAATTCCTATGATAATTACAATGCACTGACCAGTTAAAGAAAGCAAATTATTGTTCCTGCTAGAAATCAGAAACAAACCTAGAAAACGCAGGAAACGCTCTGCAGCTCTGCCAACGTCTGCGAAGAAAGATACAAAGTTAACACAAAGGGTTGACAAATCTTTCCTCTGAGTGGGGATTACTTTATATTTTTAAGATGTAATGAAAGAAATAAGGGCTCAAGGAACAAATAGAAAGGACAGGGACAGAATGGAAAGGCAGAGAGGATAATAAAATGGTGCAGTACCAGAGCCTGCGGAACTGAGGTCTTGCAGCTCCTGAGAACTGGATTCAATCATGACTTCTCGTGTTTCTGTGGAGTTTGCATGTTCTCCCTGTAACCACATGGGTTCCCCTAGGAGCTCCAGCCTCCTCCCACACCACAAAGACAAGTGAGTTGGTAGATTATGTGGCCACTGGAAATTGCCTCTATTGTGTAGGTGGAGGGCAGAAACTTGGGGGATTTGATCAGAACGTGTAGAATTAATGTAAATGCATGCTTAATGGGTGGTGCAGACTCAGTGGCTGATTAACTCTTTCTGTGACTCATTGACTGGGTAGTAACTCGATAAGATACATAAAGGTTGGTTTGCAGGGAAGTAGAAGATGCAGAATCCGAAATTGCAAAGTACTGATTGCTCAAATTCTGAAACAAAATCAGAAAATACAGAAATGCTGACAAATACCTGAATTACTTGAACCCAGCATTTAGTCCAGATGCCAATAATATACCTGCTCAGAAAATGAGGTGTGTTTTTTGGACTCATGGTGGGCTTCACTGGCTGAGGACAGAGGTCAGAGAGAGAATGGGACATGGAATTAGAGTACCCAATAGCCAGAAGCTTCAGCTTTCAAGTTTCTGAAGCTTATAGGATGTGATGCATCAGAAATAGGAAGAATTGTCCAAACACAGTACAGAAGAGATCACCAGTCCAATTCCTGGGAGGCTTGTTTCATCACAAACAGATTTAGATTTGAATGCTTTGGCGTTTAGAAGAATGGGAGGTTGATCTTAACAAAAGATAAAAGATCCTGATGGATTTTGATTGAATAGTTTCTACAGGAGAGTCTCAACTGAAGTGACGTAGTTACCTGGAAAAGAAGTGATAACTGACGTGTGTAATAAATGCTCCTTGCAGAGGATGGTGAATCTCTGGGTAGATGAACAATATTTGTATTGAGAAGCAGGGAAAGGAGGGGGCAAGTTGCTTCCTTCTGCTCTAATTGTATTCCAGTATTTTCTTGTGGCTAAAGATGAGGTCTTGTTCTAAGTAAGGACTGGAATTCGATTGTAAACAAAATGGGACAGTGGAAACCTGATTGGATGAGGACTAACCAATCAGGAAGAATGGATGATGGGGTATATATACCTTCAGACTAGACATGCCCAGGCATCATCCCTGATGAAGATAGCAGAGTTTGTCATCAAACATTGGTTAAAATCGATAACTGTACCTGGCTGGAAGACTGAGAGGAGTTTATTTGTCATGTACACCGGATCTTTTTTCTAAAGTTTGATCAGACTATTATCCTACCTTCCAGTTTATTATACATATTTTGCTGTCTCTTTCACTCTCTCAGGATACCATAAAAAACTTTGTTTCAATTCAGTAGTGCATTGAGGTAGTGCTGGTAAAAACAATATCAGAAGGCAGAATAAAATGCTGTAGTTACAGAGAAAGTGCAGTGCAGGCAGGCAAGCACATGATGAAGTAAACAGTCAGGTCAAGAATGCTCTCATTGTTAGCCATAAACATGGTATAATAAATTGAAAGATATAAAAATCAGTTTCTACTTTATCTAGGAAGAATGTTTCGACCAATGACAGTCAGGCAGTGTGTTCCAGATTCCAACCACCTTCTGGTGAAAAAGTTCTTCCTCCAATTCCCTCTAAACCTCTACCTCTTACTCTCAACCAATGCTGTCTATTTTTAGATACCTCCACTGAGGGGAAGTGTTTCCTTCTTTCTACACTATCTACGCCTCTCATGATTTTTTATATCCCTATCAGAACCACCTCACCCATCTCCCCCATTCTCCTCCACTCCAAGGCAAACAACTAAACAAGCCCAATCTATCCAGGCTTTCCTCTCTAGCACCAGCAATAATGCAGGTTGCTTGGTACAATCCCAGCTGATTTGATTTGATGAAAACTATGCAATTTACTGTATGTTTTGATGTACACGTGACAAATAAAGCTAATCCAATCTTTTCCATTATCTTTATCTTTATCCCTTTCCAGCATCATCACATATTTTCTATAGGGTTGTAAACAGAACTGTACGCCGTACTCCAGCTGTGACCTAACTAGTGTTTCATTAAGTTCTACCATTCCCTCCCTGTTCTTATATTCTGCACCCCAACTAATGAAGACAAGTATCCTGTATTCTTATTCACCTGTGCTGTCATCTTCAGAGATCATTGGACTTATACATGTCGGTTCTATAGTCCCTCGAGATTCCTTAAGGCTCTACAATTCATGATGTATGTCCTAATCTTATTTATCCTTCCAAAGTTCACTGCTCTTCCCATCTTACCAACTGATCAGTATCACAGATTTCAGAGTGAAGTGCAGATTGTATGAATTACAAAACAAAATAGCATGCAGATACAAGTGGTTAGGAAGGTAAATGACATATTAGCCAGAAAGTTAGAAACAGGAAAATATTGTTACAGTGGTAAGGAGTGCCGTTAAGGCCACACTAATACAACAATAATGTGAACACGGGGAAATCTGCAGATACTGGAATTCCAAGCAACACACATAAAAGTTGCTGGTGAACGCAGCAGGCCAGGCAGCATCTCTAGGAAGAGGTACAGTCGAAGTTTCGGGCCGAGCCCCTTCGTCAGGACTAACTGAAAAAAGAACTAGTAAGAGATTTGAAAGTGGGAGGGGGGAGGGGGAGATCCAAAACGATAGGAGAAGACAGGAGGGGGAGGGATGGAGCCAAGAGCTGGACAGTTGATTGGCAAAAGGGATATGAGAGGATCATGGGACAGGAGGCCTAGGGAGAAAGAAAAGGGGGAGGGTGGGAAGCCCAGAGGATGGGCAAGGGGTATAGTGAGAGGGATAGAGGGAGAAAAAGGAGAGAGAGAAAAAGAATGTGTGTATATAAATAAATAAATAATGGATGGGGTACAAGGGGGAGGTGGGGCATTAACGGAAGTTTGAGAAGTCATTGTTCATGCCATCAGGTTGGAGGCTACCCAGACTGAATATAAGGTGTTGTTGCTCCAACCTGAGTGTGGCTTCATCTTTACAGTAGAGGAGGCCGTGGATAGACATATCAGAATGGGAATGGGACGTGGAATTAAAATGTGTGGCCACTGGGAGATCCTGCTTTCTCTGGCAGATAGAGTGCAGGTGTTCAGCAAAATGATCTCCCAGTCCGCGTCGGGTCTCACCAATATATAGAAGGCCGCATCGGGAGCACCGGACACAGTATATCACCCCAACACACTGGAGGAACTCGGCAGGTCGGGCAGCATCAGTGGAAACGATGAGTCAACGTTTCGGGCTGGAACCCTTCGCCAGGACCAAAGAAAGAAGGTGGGGGAGGGTTGGAAGAATGCTGGTAGGTTCAGTTAAAAAACCAGTAATTTGAAAGACAAATGGGTGGGGGAGGGGAAGCAGGGACGAAATAGGCAAGAAAACAATGGGTAGTAGAAGAAGGAGGTGGAATCATGAGGGAGGTGGAAAACAATGGGTAGTAGAAGAAGAAGGCGGAATAGTACTACTACTAATAATAATACTCTCTGCACTCACTCTATAGTATCCACATCTTTCCTGTAGTGACGTAACCAGAACTGAACACAATATTCCAAGTGGGGTCAATCTAAGTTCTTATATAGTTGTAAAATTACCTCAAAGCTCATCAACTCAATTCCATGGTTGATGAATGTCAACACACCATACTCCTTCTTAACAACACTGTCAACCTGCTTTGATTGTCCTATGGACATGGACCCCAAGATCTCTCTGATCCTCCACACTGCCAATTTATTACTAATATTATATTCTGTCTTCAAATTAGACCTACCAAAAATGAACCACTTAAGACTTATCAAGGTTGAGCTCCATCTGTCACTTTTCAGGCCAATTCTGCACCCTATCAATGTTCCACTGTAACCTCTGACAACCCTCTAGACTATCTACAACAACCCCAACTTTTGTTTCATGGGTAAACTTAATAACCCATCCTTCTACTTCCTCACCCAGGTCAATTATAAAAATCACAAAGAGAAGGGGTCCCAGAACAGATCCCTGCGGAACACCTCTGGTCACCAACCTCCATGTAGAATACGAACCACCTACAACCATCCTTTGCTTTCTGTGGGCAAGCCATTTCTGGATCCACAAAGCGATGTCTCCTTGGTTCCTATGCTTTCTTACATTCTGAATGAGCCTCGCATGGGGAAGCTTATCAAATGCCTTACTGAAATTCACATACACTACATCCAGTGCTCTACCTTCATAATGTGCTTTGTTACATCCTCAAAGAATTCAATTAGGTTCATAAGGCACACCTGCCCTTGACAAAGCCATGCTGACTATCCCTAATCTCATTATGTCTCTTCAAATGCTCATAAATCCTGCCTCTCAGGATCTTCTCCAACAACTAGCTCATCACTGAAATAAGATTCATTGGTGTATAATTTCTTGGGTTATCCCTTCTCCCTTTCTTGAACAAGGGAACAACATTTGCAACCCTCCAATCATCTGCTACTTCTCCCATCCCTATTGATGATGTAAAGACCATTGACAGAGGCTCAGCAATCTCCTCCCTTGCCTCCCACAATAGCCTGGGGTATATCTCATCTGGTCCGGTGACTTTTCTAACTTAATACTTTTCAAATCTCTGGCACATTCTTTTTCTTAATGTCTATATGCTCAAGCATTTCAGTCCACTGTAAGTCATCCCAACAATTGCCAAGGTCCTTTTCACTGATGAATACTGAAGCAAAGTATTCATTAAGTACCTCCTCTACCTCCACCACCTCCTTCGACTCCATGCCCACGTTTCGACTATTGCACTTGATTGATCCTATTCTCATACGGCTCATCCTCTTTCTCTTCACATGCTTGTACAATGCCTTAGGGATTTACTTAATCCTGCTCAAGGCCCCTTCTAGCTCTCCTAATTTCATTCTTAAACTCATTTCTGACAATCTTGTAATTTTCTAGAGCTCTAATTGTACCTAGTTTCTTGAACCTTTCATAAGCTTTTCTTCTTTTCTTAAGTAAATTTTCTACATCTTTTATACAACCTGGTTCTTTTACCCTACCATCCTTTCCTTGCCTCAATGGAACATACCTGTGCAGAACGACTTGAACATTTACCACATTTCTGCTGTGCATTTCCCTGTGTTCTTTTACTCTTTTCCATAGATGCTGCCCAGCCTGCAGAGTTCCTCCAGCATTTTGTGTGTGTGTTGTTTGAATTTCCAGCATCTAATGTTTGTAATAACTTTTTTTAGTTGCCTTCTTTTGGCATTTGTAAGCTTCTCAATCCTTAACTTCCCACTATTTTTTGCAGTATTATATGCCTTCTCTTTGGCTTTTATATTGGCTTTGACTTCTATTGTTAGTCATGGTTGTGCCATCATTCCTTTAGAACACTTCTTCCTCTTGGGGATGTATATATCCCGCGCCTTCCGAATTGCTTGCAGAAATTCCAGCCATTGGTGCTGTGCGGTTGTCACACCTCATTATCAGGTGGGTTAAGCATGCCCGACGAGGGTCACCAGTTGCAAAAAAGATGGTGAACCACAGCAGCACATAAGTGCAAGGGGTTTTATTTAGTATCAGGTGAAAAAAGTGCAAAAGCTGCCCAAAAGTTGTGAAGGAATAGAGTATCTACAGATAGATGCATGAAAACATGTACAAAAATTTACAAATATTCAGAGGCTTTCTCCATGACACACTTTGTCATTAACTTTCCAATATAACTATTCAGCAACCATCATATCTAACCTTTACACCCCTGAGTAAAGCCTAACTGAGGGTTTAAAACTACCTCCACCTAGCCTAGAAGGACCAGGAAATTCGACTATTGGTCTGGGGATGGGGAGAGGGCTGAATAATCACATGATCAGACGATATTAATTATTTCAGATGCAAAATTGGAACATTTTAAACAGAGATTCTAACATCCAACAGTTTTATTCCACAACAAATGCCTTGTTAAACCCATAGATAAGTGTCCACATGCACAGATGAATATAAAAGGATAATGCCTCCCCACCAGTGGTGTTGCCTCTATAGGGTGTAGTGTGCCTGCTCCCACTAACCCAGGCATTATTTTAGGACACCCCAAGCTGTCCCTCATGACTTTTGGGGCCATTCTGCTGTCTACAAACTAATGTAACGGTGTAAGTGAAAATAAATGAAACTGTTTGGAATGACCATGTCTATAATCCTTATTTTTATGAGTTATAAACCAGTAGAGCACATTAACTGCAGGGATTGTTTTGATTAGCCAAGCTAGTGATTGTTTTACTGCTGGAGTGTGTAAATGGTGAACTCCCGAGATCTGCAGAACAGGAGAGCAACGTGTGTGAACTACTGGGGAACCTAGACCAGAGGCAGAACGAGGAGGAGTGACTGAATGGGCAGAGGGGCAAGGTTAGCGGAAGAATTAGCATTGCCAATCTGCTCTGTCACAGCCGTCATCCCCGCCAGTGTTCTTTTCCAATCAATTCTGGCCAACTCCTCTTTTCTGCCTCTGTAATTCCCTATACTCCTCTATAATACTGAAATATCTGACTTTAGCTTCTCCGTCTCACATTTCAGGGTGAATTCGATCATATTATTATTACTTGCCCCTAGGTTCTTTTACCTTAAGCTCTCTAATCAATTCCATTTCACTACACAACACCCAATCCAGAATAACAAATCACCTAGTGAGTTGCTCTAAGAAGTCATCTCGTTGGCATTCTGGAAAATCCCCCTTTTGGAATCCAGCACCAATCTGATTTTCCCAATCTACCTGCATATTGAAATCCCTATGATTATTGTAACATTCCCTTTTGACATGCATTTTTGATCTCCGACTGTAAATTGTAGACCACATCCTTACCCATGGGATATACAGCTTCTATCAGGGTCTTTTTACCTTTGCAGTTCTTTAGCTCTATCCACAATGATTCAACACCTTCCAAGCTTATGTCACCTCTTTCTTATGATTTGATTTTATTTTTTACTAACAGAGCGACACCACCCCCTCTGTCTTCCTGCCTAGAAAGATTGACTTCGCCTTGCAGGATTTGACCCACAGGCAGGAGGGAGTGACCTGTTCTCATAATACTGGAGTAAAATCTGAACAAGCACTTGAAGCACAGTACAGCATGAACTAGGTGCTGGGAAATGAGATGAACTACTTGTTCATCCACATGGATGTGGTAGGCCAAAGAGCTTGTTTCATGGCTGTATGACTGTGAGGGTGTAGTCTGCTTATAGTTCATCTTGCCCAAGGGCATTACTTCACATTAAATGCCATTTGGCAAGTTTTCACCCACTCATGCTTTGAAATATCCTCATCACAAATGCCCTCCCACCTTCTTGTGTGGTCTAATTGTGCTATCAAACTTTTTAAAATTTCTAGCAATCTTGCTCAAGGTTTCCAGTATCTGCAGAATCTTTAGTGTTTATGATTTGCTGCTCTGCTCTGAAGTCTCTTCAAGGTATGCCTACCCTGGAGAAGTTTCTAACTCTGGCTTCTGCCCCCTCCCTTCCCAGTCCTGATGAAGGGTCTCAGCCTGAAACATCGACTGTTTATTCTCCTCCATAGATTCAGTATTAGGTATTATAGTATGTAGGCTTCACAGGATGACTATTCTTGACAGCTTTTTTACAGAAGGTTCAGCTGTGAATAGGAGTAGAGACTTGTCTCCTGTCAAAGTTGTATGTCCCTTTTGCCTTTTAACAATGTTTGTAAAATGATAGATTTGAAGTAAACAGATGAATAAATTAAAATGATGAAAAGGAATCTAAAAACCTAAAAACACAAGAGTTTCTGCTGATGCTGGAAATCTTGAGCAACAAACACACAAAATGCTGGAGAAACTCAGCAAGTCAGGCAGCATGAATTAGAATCAGGTTTGATATCACTGGCATACATTGTGAAATTTGTGCAATGTAATACATATTGAAGACTATAAATTACAATTATATATATCTTATTGTAAACCTTCAATTTTAACATTTTACAAATATTGTTAAAAGGCTACAGGGCTATACAACTTTGACAGAAAACTAGTCTCTACTCCTATTCCCAGCTGAGCCTTCTGTAAAAGGCTGTCAAAAATATTCATTGTGAGAAACCTCTGTACTTTACTACCATATACTGAGTCACTGGTGAGAACTTGTCACTCTGACTTGAAGACATGGAAGGCCAGCGAGATTTGCTCTCTGATCTAGATGTGCATGGATCTGTGGAGACTGTGAGTAATGGTTCTGGGTGAGAAACTAGGTCCAGAATGAGCTGGTCCAATAGATTTTTAGTCCAGATGAACTAAATGAATTTAAATTTCGCAGTGCTGATTAAATCATACCTCTAGCTCAAGAGTATAACTATAATTACAAAACCACATTGTGGAGTACACCAGAAGATGTTTTATGACGAGCAGGAGTCATCGTGATAAAAACATAAACTAACAGAACCAGAAATGGACCTTTCAGCACTCTGTGCCAGCTTTTCCATTCAGAATCAGGTTTACTGTCACTGGCATATCCTATGAAGTTTGCTGTATGCAGCAGCAATACATTGCAATACACAATAATAGAAACTGTAAATTAAAGTAAATATATATATTTATATGTCTATACATGTGTTAAATTAAATAAGTAGTGTAAAAAAGTAGTGAGGTGGTGTTCATGGGTTTAATGTTCATTCAGAAACTTGTTGGCAGCAGAGAAGAAACTGTTTGTGAATCGTTGAGAGTGTGTCTTCAGGCTCCTGTACCTCCTCCCTAATGATAGCAATGAAAAAGAGGTCATATTCCGGGTGATAGGGGCTCCTTATTGATGGATGCCTCCTTTTTTGAGGCATCGCTCCTTGAAGGTGTCCTTGACACTGGGAAGGCTAGTGCCCATGATGGAGCTGGCTGAGTTTGCAACTTTCTGCCGCTTTTTCCAGTCCTCTGCAGTGGCCACCCCATATCAGACGGCGATGTAGCCAGTTAGAATGCTCTTCACGGTGCATCTGTAGTGATCACAACTCTGTCTCCTTTATTATAGCGCTGGAGAGGGATAGGAGCAGACACTTTGCGAAAAGCGTTAACTGGAGTAGGGGAAATATGATGCTATTAGGCAGAAACTTAGGAACATAAAATGGGAGCAGATGTTTTCAGGGAAATTCACGGCAGAAATATGGCAAATGTTCAGGGAACATTTGCATGTCGTTCCGCATAGGTACGTTGTGGCAGGGAAGGGATGGTAGGGTAAAAGAAGCATGGTGTACAAAGGATGTAGAAAATCTAGTTAAGAAAAAAAGAAAAGCTTACAAAAGGTTCAAGAAACCAGGTATTGCTAGAGCTCCAGAAAATTACAAGGTTGCCAGGAAGGAGCTTAGGAGTGGTGAAAGGGGCTATGAGAAGGTCTTTGTGAGCAGGATTAAAGAAAACTCTAAGACATTCTACAAGAATGTGAGGAGCAAGAGGGTGAGCCGTGTGAGAATAGGACCAGTCAGGTGCGATAGTGGAAACATGTGCATGGAGTCGGAGTGGGTAGCAGAGGTATTTAACAGATACTCTGCTTCAATATTCACCAGTGAAAAGGACCTTGGCAATTGTGGGGATGACTTACAGTAGACTGAAGTGTTTAGGCATATAGACATTAAGTAAAACGATGTGCTGGTGCTTTTGAAAAGCATTAGGTTAGATAAGTCACCGGGTTGGGACAAGATGTACCCCAGGATACTGTGAAAAGCGAGGGAGGAGATTGCTGAGCCTCTGGCGATGATCTTTGCATCGTCAATAAGGACAGGGGAAGACCATGTAACCTACTCTAGAAACTACCTAGGATTTCCCTACTGCATAGCCCTGTATTTTTCTAAGCTCCACGTACCTATCTAAAAGTCTCTTAAAAGACCCTATTCTATCCGCCTTTACCACCTTCGCTGACAGTGCATACCATACACCCATCACTCTCTGTGTGGAAAACATTCCTCTGACATTCTCCTTGTACCTATTTCCAATCACCTTAAAACTATGCCCCCTTGTGTTAGCCATATTAGCCCTGGGAAAAAGCCTCTGGCTATCCACACGATCAATGCCTCTCATCATCTTATATACCCCTATCAAGTCGCCTCTCATCCTCTGTCGCTCCAAGGAGAAAAGGCCGAGTTCACTCAGCCTATTCTCATAAGGCATGCTCCCCAATCCAGGCAACATCCTTCTAAAAACACAAACACAAGGAAATCTGCAGATGCTGGAAATTCAAGCAACACCCACAAAATGCAGCAGGCCAGGCAGCATCGATAGGAAGAAGTACAGTCGACGTTTCGGGATGACACCCTTCGTCAGGACTAACTGAAAGAAGAGATAGCAAGAGAGTTGAAAGTGGGAGGGGGAGGGGGAGATCCAAAATGATAGGAAAAGATAGGGGGGGAGGGATGGACTAAGAACTGGAAAGTTTATTGGCAAGAAGATACAAAGCTGGAGAAGGAAGAGGATCATGGGACGGGAGGCCTAGGGAGAAAGAAAAGGGGAGGGGAGCATCAGAGGAAAATTTAGTGAGAGGGACAAAAAAGAGAAAGAAAGGGGGGAAAATATATAATAATAAATAAATAATAAGGGATGGGGTAAGAAGGAGAGGAGGGGTATTAACGGAAGTTTGAGACGTCAATGTTCATGCCATCAGGTTGGAGGCTACCCAGAGGGAATATAAGGTGTTGTTCCTCCAACCTGAGTGTGGCTTCATTTTGACAGTAGAGGAGGCCATGGATGGACATATCATAATGGGAATGGGACATGGAGTTGAAATGTGTGGCTGCTGGGAGATCCTGCTTTCTCTGGCAGACAGAGCGTAGGTGTTCAGTGAAACAGTCTCCCAGTCTGCGTTGGGTCTTGCCAATATATAGAAGGCCACATCGGGAGCACTGGACGCAGTATATCACCCCAGCTGACTCACAGGTGAAGTGTCGCCTCACCTGGAAGGACTGTCTGGGGCCCTGAATGGTGGGGAGGGAGGAAGTGTAAGGGCAGGTGTAGCACTTGTTCCGCTTACAAGGATAAGTGCTGAGAGGGAGATTGGTGGAAAGGGATGGGGAGGATGAATTGTCAAGGGAGTCGCTTAGGGAATGATCCCTGTGGAAAGCAGAAAGAGGGGGGAAGGGAAAGATGCGCTTAGTGGTGGGATCCCATTGGAGGTGGCGGAAGTTACGGAGAATTATATGTTGGACACGGAGGCTGGTGGGGTGGTAGGTGAGGATAAGAGGAACCCTATCCCTAGTGGGGTGGCGGAAGGATGGAGTGAGAGCAGATGTGCGTGAAATGGGAGAGATGCGTCTGAGAACAGAGTTGATGGTGGAGGAAGGGAAGCCCCTTTCTTTAAAAAAAGAAGACATCTCATTCGTCCTGGAATGAAAAGCCTCATCCTGAGAGCAGATGTGGCGGAAACGGAGGAATCGTGAGAAGGAGATGGCATTTTTGCAAGAGACAGGGTGAGAAGAGGAATAGTCCAGGTAGCTGTGAGAGTCCGTAGGCTTATAGTAGACATCATAAGCTGCCTCCAGAGATAGAGACAGAAAGATCAAGAAAGGGGAGGGAGGTGTCGGAAATGGACCAGGTAAATTTGGGGGCAGGGTGAAAGTTGGAGGCAAAGTTAATGAAGTCAACGAGCTCTGCATGCGTGCAGGAAGCAGCGCCAATGCAGTCGTCGATGTAGCGAAGGAAAAGTGGGGGACGGATACCAGCATAGGCTTGGAACATGGATTGTTCCACAAAGCCAACAAGAAGGCAGGCATAGCTGGGACCCATACGGGTGCCCATGGCTATACCTTTAGTTTGGAGGAAATGGGAGGAGCCAAAGGAGAAATTATTAAGGGTAAGGACTAATTCTGCTAGACGGAGGAGAATGGTGGTAGAGGGGAACTGGTTAGGTCTGGTTTTCTTAGGTTTTTCTCCCTCTGTCCCTCTTACTATATCTTCTTCTGATGCTCCCCTCCCCATTTCTTTCTCCCTAGGCCTCCCATCCCATGATCCTCTCCCTTCTCCAGCCTTGTATCTTCTTGGCCATCAACTTTCCAGCTCTTGGCTCCATCCCTCCCCCTCCCGTCTTCTCCTATCATTTCGGATCTCCCCCTCCCCCCTCACTTTCAAATCTCTTACTATCTCTTCTTTCAGTTAGTCCTGACGAAGGATCTCAGCCCGAAACGTTGACTGTACCTCTTCCTATAGATGCTGCCTGGCCTGCTGCATTCCACCAGCGTTTTGTGTGCGTTTCTTGAACATCCTTCTAAGACTCCTCTGCAGTCTTTCTGTAGTATCCAATGAATTGTGTGGATAAAGAATGACCTCACACAGCACTTATGATAAAGAACTTTCACCAGAATTGAAAAAAAATTATAAAGTAGTTAGCTTTAAATTGCAGGGAATATAGCGGAGGGCTGGATAGAGCAAAGAAAATATTTCTGTTAGTGTGTGGTCAGGATTACCATGGAAATGTTATATTGCTTTTGGGTGTGTTTATTTAAATGAAACAGTTTGTGAGAGAGAATACAAACAAAATTGTGTAAAATACTAAGATTTGTGGGTCTAAGGAAGAGGCTGTGCTAATAGAGAGAGAAGAATGCTAAGCTAATACCACAGCTGCGATAGAAATGTTAAGTTCTGAATCAGTCAGAGAAATCTGTGATATAGAGTCCAGAAATTTCCAGTAAGCTGACGAGTATTGATGTACAGAGCGATCTTGGGGCGCAAGTCTATAGCTCCCCGAAAGTGGCTGCACAGATTGATAGAGTGATACAGATAGCAGATGGCATATTTGCTTTTATTAGTCGAGGCACGAGTTAAAGAGTCAGAAACTCCAGTTAGGCCACACCTGGATTCCTGTGATCAATTCTGGCCACTCCATTATAGGAAGGATATGGAGATGTTGGAGAGAGTGCAGAAGAGATTTACTAGGATGCTGCCTGGATTAGAGTCATGAACTATAAGCAGAGGTAGGGTTATGGTTATAGGCAGAGGTAGGGCAGAGGTAGAGCAGAGTTATTTTCTTTGGAGCGCAGAGGTTGAGGGGAGACCCGACGGAAGTTTATATGGTTGAGAGGCATAGATAGAGTAGACAGGCAGTAACCTTTCCGCAGAGTTGGTATGTCTGTTCCTAGTAGGTATGTACTTAAAGTGAGAGGGGGAAAGTTTAAAGGAGATGTGCTGGGTGAGTTTTATGTTTTAAATACAAAGGGTGGTGGAGGTCTGGAATGCACTGCTTGGTGTGCTAGTGGAGTCAAGTACAATAAAAGTGTTTAAGTGGCTCTTAAATAGGCACATCAATACAGAGAGGAGGATTATAGACATAGTGTAGGTAGAAGGAATTCATTTGATAGGCATTTAATAGGTTTAATTAATTTGGCAGAACATTGTGGGCTGAAGGCCCAATTCCTCTGTGTTGTACGTTCATAATGAGCACAAAATTGACACATACTGCATTCAAGTCAAGCCTTGCTTGGCTGTTTCAGGGCTATGTGATTTCGCTCCTGCAGTTCTCCTATTCTATAATAAAATATTGGATGTCTTCATCATGTGGTTTATTATTAATCAGGATGCCAGAAAAATGTATGTCTTTAATTCGAAACAACTTAATTCTATACATACAGGACAAGATGAAATTTCACTGTGGGGAACACATGATGTATTTTTGAAATACCTAAAAATTACATTTCCATTCCTAAATTCTCAAAGCAACTTATGCCTCAGAAAGAATACACTGGATGATAAAATACCGATCACAGATTGAGCTGTATTTTGTTTCAAAAACCTGGTTGGAAATGATGGAAAGTTATGGGACATAAATGCAGACATTCGTCTGTGAATTTTTAACAGCCATTATGTTTCATTTTACTTTTGGATTTTCCTTTGAATTACTATTGGGGTTCCAAGTGAAATATTATGGAAAGCTTGCAGAATTCTAAAAGTATGCTTTTTATATTGGAAGTTCTCGGATTTTACATTTGCACACAGAGAAACACAAAAAATCACAACATAATAGGTGGGTATTTTTACTTATATTTATTACATTGTTTCCTCTTTAAAGATAAAGAGTGAAATTAGTTTAACAATGTAAAAAATTGCACGTTTAAGCAATTAAACAGTTTTCATAACTTTTCACCATTTCTAGTTTCTATTGTGTACTTCATTTTGATCTTGAAGATTCAGCAGATGTTGTCGCTTTATCTTTTGACACAATAATTCTTGGAACTACAATCTCTCCATGATCTCTTTAGAATCCCAATTTCTTATCTGCAAACCACCTAATTCTATCAGCACATAAAGTTTCTCATATAATCTGAAACCCCTCCCTTTATTGTATGTGTTGTACTGTAGCTTTGTTTCAGCTGCTTTCCTTCGACCATCTTTTCCAGATTCAGGTGAAATAGACTCGGATGAATTGCTAATTTTCTCTGTATCCATGGTTCAGAAGGAATGTCCTGTAGTAAGATGAATTGCTGATCTTTATCTCAGAAGAAAATCTGTGAATTGGCACTTCGCATTGAAATCAGATGGGCTTTGCAAAATACCCACCTATTGTGTTGAAATCTTTTGTTTCTCTGTGTGTAGGCACAAAATCCGAGAACTTCCAATATAACAAGCATAATTTTAGAATTCTCCAAGCTTTCCATAATATTTCACTTAGAACAGATAAGGGTACATGCACTCCACTGATAATCTTAACCTCATTCATTCAATTTCTATCAGCTTCTCTGTATGAGGCTGGATGCTAAGGAGGTGTGAAATGATAATTGATGTCAATTTGTTTTACAGACTGAAGTGATGTGAGCACAGCGTACTGTTCACCACCCATGGCTCAACTAAGGACCACTTCATAATCCACACAAAACCAAATGATTATTTGTATGCTGGGCACCATAACAATGGATATTGCATAATCACTTCCTATAGTCTTGACTTAAACTGTTCATTTCCTCTTCTGCCTGAGTATTCAGGGCAAGTAGTACCAGTCTTGGCCTGCACTTCACTAGCCTGGAATTTTACTTAAACTTGTATGTGGGTATTTTGCATCTGAATGCCAGAAATTAAATTGTTGAACAGATTTGCACATCGGTCTAAAAGCTAATCCAGATATGGTTGGAAAGTCCTCACACCAAATACAGTACATCTTTTCAGTGCACTTTTAATTCTTTGAACTAATCTTCCCTAGTACTTGGTGAGGCAACCCCCTCAATTATTGTAGTAGTGTATCAACCCAGAGAGCCACATGAATAACAACAGCGCTATTTGCATTAAGGAATGTAAAAAATACACTACTAAAGCATTAACACAAGAGATTCTACGGATGCTGAACATTCAGAGCAACATACATAAAATGCTGAAGGAACTCAGCAAGTCAGGCAGCATCTGTGGAAAAGAATAAAGTTGATGTTTCGAGCCAAGACCCTTCACCAGTCGACTGCTTATCATTTCCACAGATGCTGAATTCTTCCAGCATGTTGTACGTAATACTACTTAAAGCATAGACTGTGACAGTAAAAATGAAAAAGCTTTGCATGGTTTATTCTTATAAATAATATCTTATTATGAATAAAGTTTATTTTGAAATAATAAAATATTTGTGTGGTGAGTTACAATTGATAACTTTATCTTTTGGCCATTATGAAAAATTGCATTTCTGAGTGTCTTGATGTGCCTATCTCTGTGCATAATCAAGCAGTAATCAGCTGTCATAAGAAATAGGAGCAGGAGTAGGCCATCCGGCCCATCGAGCCTGCTCTGTCATTCTATAAAATCATGGCTGATCTGACCATGGACTCATCTCCACCTGCCTGCCTTTTCCCCATAACCCTTAATTCCCCTACTATGCAAAAATTCTTTGAACCTTGTCTTAAATATATTTACTAAGGTAGCCTCCATTGCTTCATTGGGCAGAGAATTGCACGGATTCACCACTCTCTGGGAAAAGCAGTTCCTCATCTCCATCTTAAATCTACTCCCCCAAATCTTGAGGCTACGTCCCCTTGTCATTTGTCATACCAGTATACTTGTTATTAATTTTTACATAGAACACAGAACATAGAATAGTACAGCACAATACAGGCCCTTTGGCCCACAATGTTGTGCCGACCCTCAAACCCTGCCTCCCATATAAGCCCCCACCTTAGATTCCTCCGTATACCTGTCTAGTAGTCTCTTAAACTTCACTAGTGTATCTGCCTCCACCACTGACTCAGGCGTTGCATTCCGTGCACCAACCATTCTCTGAGTAAAAAACCTTCCTCTAATATCCCCCTTGAACTTCCCACCCCTTACCTTAAAGCCATGTCCTCTTGTATTGAGCAGTGGTGCCCTGGGGAAGAGGTGCTGGCTATCCACTCTATCTATTCCTCTTATTATCTTGTACACCTCTATCATGTCTCCTCTCATCCTCCTTCTCTCCAAAGAGTAAAGCCCTAGCTCCCTTAATCTCTGATCATAATGCATACTTTCTAAACCAGGCAGCATCCTGGTAAATCTCCTCTGTACCCTTTCCAATGCTTCCACATCCTTCCTATAGTGAGGTGACCAGAACTGGACACAATACTCCAAGTGTGGCCTAACCAGAGTTTTATAGAGCTGCATCATTACATCGCAACTCTTAAACTCTATCCCTCGACTTATGGAGGCTAACACCCCATAAGCTTTCTTAACTACCCTATCCACCGGTGAGGCAACTTTCAGGGATCTGTGAACATGTACCCCGAGATCCCTCTGCTCCTCCACACTACCAAGTATCCTGCCATTTACTTTGTACTCTGCCTTGGAGTTTGTCCTTCCAAAGTGTACCACCTCACACTTCCCCGGGTTGAACTCCATCTGCCACTTCTCAGCCCACTTCTCCAACCTATCAATGTCTCTCTGCAATCTTTGACAATCCTCTACACTATCTACAACAACACCAACCTTTGTGTCGTCTGCAAACTTGCCAACCCACCTTTCTACCCCCACATCCAGGTCGTTAATAAAAGTCACGAAAAGTAGAGGTCCCAGAACAGATCCTTGTGGGACACCACTAGTCATATTCCTCCAATCTGAATGTACCCCCTCCACCACCACCCTCTGCCTTCTGCAGGCAAGCCAATTCTGAATCCACCTGGCCAAACTTTCCTGGATCCCATGCCTTCTAACTTTCTGAATAAGCCTACCGTGTGGAACCTTGTCAAATGCCTTACTAAAATCCATATAGATCACATCCACTGCACTACCCTCGTCTATATGCCTGGTCTCCTCCTCAAAGAACTCTATCAGGCTTGTTAGACATGATCTGCCCTTCACAAAGCCATGCTGACTGTCCCTGATCAGACCATGATTCTCTAAATGCCTATAGATCCTATCTCTAAGAATCTTTTCCAACAGCTTTCTCACCACAGGCGTAAGGCTCACTGGTCTATAATTACCCGGACTACCCCTACTACCTTTTTTGAACAAGGGAACAACATTCACCTCCCTCCAATCCTCTGGTACCATTCCCGTGGACAACGAGGACATAAAGATCCTAGCCAGAGGCTCAGCAATCTCTTTTCTCGCCTCGTGGAGCAGCCTGGGGCGGGGGACTTATCTGTCCTAATGTATTTGAACAACTCCAACACCTCCTCTCCCTTAATATCAGCATGCTCCAGAACATCAACCTCACTCATATTGTCTTCAGCATCATCAAGTTCCCTCTCACTGGTGAATACCGAAGAGAAGTATTCATTGAGGACCTTGCTCACTTCCACATCCTCCAGGCACATCTTCCCACCTTTATCTCTAATCGGTCCTACCTTCACTCCTGTCATCCTTTTTTTCTTCACATAATTGAAGAATGCCTTGGGGTTTTCCTTTACCCTACTCGCCAAGGCCTTCTCATGCCCCCTTCTTGCTCTTCTCAGCCCCTTCTTAAGCTCCTTTCTTGCTTCCCTATATTCCTCAATAGACCCATCTGATCCCTGCTTCCTAAACCTCATGTATGCTGCCTTCTTCCTCCTGACTAGATCTTCCACCTCACTTGTCACCCATGGTTCCTTCACCCTACCATTCTTTATCTTCCTCACCGGGATAAATTTATCCCTTACATCCTGCAAGAGATCTCTAAACATCGACCACATGTCCATAGTACATTTCCCTGCAAAAACATCATCCCAATTCACACCTGCAAGTTCTAGCCTTATAACCTCATAATTTGCCTTTCCCCAATTAAAAATTTTCCTGTCCTCTTTGATTCTATCCTTTTCCATGATAATTATAAAGGCCAGGGAGCAGTGGTCACTGTCCCCCACATGCTCACCCACTGAGAGATCTGTGACCTGACCTGGTTCATTACCTAGTAGTGGTTCTAGTATGGCATTCCCCCTGGTCGGCCTGTCCACATACTGTGACAGGAATCCATTCTGGACACACTTAGCAAACTCTGCCCCATCTAAACCCTTGGAACTAATCAGGTGCCAATCAATATTAGGGAAGTTAGTCACCCATGATAACAACCCTGCTATTTTTGCACCTTTCCAAAATCTGCCTCCCAATCTGCTCCTCTGTATCTCTGCTGCTACCAGGGGGCCTATAGAATACCCCCAGTAGAGTAACTATAGAATACCCCCAGTAGAGTTACCTACAATTTGAAATTGCTGCATTGTCAATGACTGCTTCTAGTGGCAAAGATACTGCTTAATCTTTGGATCACACAGCATCTTTAAAGTTACACAAGCCTTTCTATGTGGTTTTCCCTTTTCTGCATTTTCGATACAGTGAAATCTACATTGGGCACATTATACTAGCTTGCCATCTGCCATAGACTTGTTCTGGTGGTAGGCAAATTGCAGTGGATTAAGGTAGTCTAGAAGGCTGGAGTTAATGCATTGCATTACGGGTTTTCCAAAGCACTTCATGACGGTAGATGTTAAAGCCACTGGTCAGTATTTGTTAAGGCATGTTATTTTGGGTTCATGCTCCAAAAACTGATCTTAAGTCCACAACAGCGTCTCTGCATTCAGGTGCACTGGAGGTTGATGGGGTGGGTGGTGACAAACTAATTCTCTTCTGTTCAAAATGTTCTTAGATGTATATGTAGATAGGGAATGTACTTACGTGGATTATTAATTGGTCTCATAAAGCAAACCTCCTTTCCTAGGGATCAGGCAGCTCTTTGCTATCTGCTTTCTCCTCCTTTAGATAGGAAGAACAGATGTGCTCAAAGTTTTCTGGATGCATTTTCCTCAGGTACCAATGTAATTAGAGCAAGATATCTCTACTCTTGTACTCAAGTTCTCTTGCAATAAAGACAATTATACCATTTGCCTTCATAATTGCTTGTTGGAGCTGCATGCTATTCTTCAATGATTAGTGTGTATTGATATCCAGGATCCCTCTCAGCACTCGGCTTTTCTATTTTTCCACTGAGCCCCAGTTCATCGTTCTTGTTTAAAACGAATCCATACAAAGCTGTAAGAAAGCAATCTTATTAATAGAGATTAATGCACTCAAGTATCTATTCAGACTGTGCAGGGTAAGGTGCAGGAAACATAGCGAGCTCTAAAAGATGTGTCTGATATATTCAGGGTTCATGCCAGATACCATACCATTTATCATTTAATAACAGAGTCTCACCATTCTGTCTCATGTCCTGGCATGTATCTGTCACACATATGTTCTGTATTTGCTCTGGTGACCAAATTAATTATCTGGCAACTGCAATTAATTATCTGGAAAATTAATTATCTGACATACTCATGTTGGACTTATGTCAGCAGCCACTGACATATGACAATATGCATGAGACAGTTTCAAATATTTTATCTTCTGGTTGCCCATTTACAGCCTTACATCCAGCATGAGCTCATCTTATGCAGCAGGAATTGGTCCAATTGCCCACAATGACGAATACAATTCAAGGAAGGTGTGTCTCCCTGGGGGTATAGTTTGATAAGGCTCTTACACATATTCAGTTACTTACATTTCCATGGGACATCATCATTGATATATTATTGAAATATTAGCCATTATCACATTGCTGTTTCTGGGAAGTTGGTAATATGTGAAAACTGGCTGCCACTTTTCCTGTATTACATTAATTACTTTGGAAGTATTTAATTGGCTGGAAAGCTCTCTGGGATGGCTGAACTCATGAAAGACACTATATAAATGCAAGTCTTTCTCTCCTTTTTTGTCAAGTTAGGAAGCTAATTCTGTTTTCACAACGAGTCTAACTTCAGAAAAGAGCTGGAGCAGATGGATGTGTCAAGACCTACAGTGGGGAGTTTGTATCCTGACAGGATTTTCCAAACTTCGCTCTGCTGGATGCAAGGTCTGCACCCTGACTGTTGCCTTAGCAAAATCAGTGACTCTTTAAAGTACTGGTAGATATTACATGCACACTGTGCATGGCTGCAAGAAATTGGAAGAGTTCACCTCAAGTCAGTGGTATGATGTTGCAGGATTCTGTAATGATGTTTCCCAATGGAAAAAAAATGGATTCATTCTCAGAAAAATGAAACGTTAACACAGCGTTATAAAGGTCACTTCTCCTTAACTCCACATTCTTACACTAACACTATTTCACCCTATCCGGCCTTGAATATATTCAATGACTGAACTTTCTCAAACTCTCTTGGGGAGACAGTTCCAAAAATTCACTGATCTCTGGATGAAGAAAATTCTTCTTAATTCTGTCCTGAATGACTGACTCTCATTTTGAAAATGTGAAACTGATCCTAGGCACCCCAGACAGAGTAGGATGGACTACCTCAATGACTATCATCAGGTAGCACACATATCTACTGTGATGAAGTGCTTTGAGAGGTTGGTTATTGCTAAAATTAATTATGGCCACAATAGGTGGATGAAATCTTACTGATTCTGCACTTGGCCTGGGACTATCTGGACAACAGCAATACCTACATCAGGCTGCTCTTCATTAATTACAGCTCAGAATTGAACACCGCCACCCTCTGGATACTAATCAACAAGCTTCAAGTCATGGGCCCCTGTACCTCCCTTTGCAACTGGATCCCTGACTTCATAATTGGCAGACCACAGTCAGTGTAGATCAGAAGTAGCATCTCCTCACTGATAATTAATACAGGTGCACCTAAGGGATGCATGTTTAGCTCACTGCTCTACTCTGTCTACATTTATGACTGTATGACTAGGCACAACTCAATTACCATCTATAAATTTGCCAATAACACAACTTGTGTTGATGCAATATATTTCATTAGGAGTATGAGGACATAGGGGTATGTCACAAAAAACTCCAGCAAATATCTATCGATGTACAGTGATGAGCGTTATAACTGGTTGTGTCACCATTGGGTATGGAGGCACCAATGCCGAGGAGGGGAGAAAGGCTGCACAGGGTTGTAGGCTCACCCAGCTCCATCACGGGCACGCATCAGAGAGGTCACCTTCAAAAGGAGATGCCTCAACAAACAGCGCTCTTTTGAGGCCAGGGTGCAGTACGCAGTACAGTCAGGCACAACACATTTAATTATGATAGCAGAAAAACATACAGTTACAAAAAATATATCATAAAATAATAACATAGCCCAAGTCGCTGTGGATTGATGGCGCATGGATGTTATCCTGGAGCCATGTTTCTTCAAGAACAAGCCGCAGCAGTTCCTCATTTTGTGCAAGTGCAGCCGCAGGTCCAGCTTGTCCTCCCGGAAGCAAGCACTCTGCACCAACGGGAAGGGCTAGCCCTCAGTCCAGTGTGGAGTTCAATAGCACACAGCCAGCTCCAGCGTCTCCTTCACTGAGGACCTCATCTGCACAGCAACTGAGGCAATACAGCTCCCCCACCGTCGGACTCACCAATGAATCAGTGAATAGAACTCACAGAATTCTACATTAACAATACCCACTACAATCTGGAAAGACAAGAAAAGCATCCTAGACAATCATTTCTACCATTTGTTGGATTGTGCACTGCCTGGGTGGCTGTAGCAGGCTACAACCCAATGTGCAACAAATCCTACTCCATCTCAATCCAGCAGCTCCCTGGTGTGGTACACCTGCTGCAGTTGCTGCTCTTGATATCCAGGAGTGCTTGTGATCATAAGAAAGACATAAAGGATGAACAATTGTACCTTTGTTTGTACCTAGAGAGGCATTGCATTTCTCCGAGCACGCTGTCATCTCACTACAACATTGCTGCCATCACGAAGGAGGTACAGGAGCCTGAAGACACACACTCAACATGTTAGGAACAGCTTCTTCCCTTCTGCCATCAGATTTATTTCATTTTATTTTTTTTAGAGGTAACAGAACATCTGTGCCCTTTTGTCATTCGAGCTGCACCACCCAGCAGATTATTGATTTAACCCCAGCCCAATCACAGGATAATTTACAACGACCAATTAACCTCGTCGGTCTTTGGACTGTGGGAGGACATCAGAGCATCCAGAGGAAACACACACAGACACAGGTAGGAATGTACAAACTTGCTTACAGAGGACACTGGAATTGAACTCCAAACTCCGACAGTCTGAGATGTAACAGAGTCGGACTAACTGCTACACTGCTGTGCTGCCCCAGTGGTTCATTAACCCATGAGCTCCCACCATTTAACTCTCTTTTTGTACTATTTATTTATTGTTTGCATATTCATTTTATGTTTATTTATTTATAGATACAATTTTTAAATATATTTTTATTGTAATTTATAGTATTTTTTATGTCTTTATGTACTGCTGCCGCCAAACAACAAATTTCATGGCGTGTATCTGTAATAATCAACCTGATTCTGATTTTGAAGCAACATTCCCACTCCAGTCTCGTGAAACCACAGTAGAATTTTGCAATTGTCAATGAGATCATCTCTCATTCTTCTAAATCGAAAGAGTATTAACAGGAGTCTGTTAATCCCTCCCCACAGGTCAACCCTCCAACCCGGGAATTAGACTCCCCATTATGGGGTTCGGGGAATGCGTTGCAGTTTGTTCCTTGGAAACGGTCCATATTGCAATGTTCTGTAATTCATCCACGACAATCAAATTTTGAATTGATTTATTTGCATATTTTCATATAAATTCCATAAGGGCATATTTTATTTCGTCTCTCAAATATTTGGATAGTGATTTATGAATTCTACAGGATATATTTCTGTAACCCATAATTTTCTGGGTGCAGTATCATCAGGGACTTAAGTAAGTGGAGCATGGTTTCTTGACTTTTGCATTCAAATCATCTTGGAATGAAGACCAGCATACCATTTGCCTTTGTAATTGCGTGTTGGAATCCTATAATAAAGTATGATTAATGTATGAGGACATCTCATACATCCAAGTCCCTCTGAACACGAGGACATTTTGCCATTTAAAAAATACTCTGCATTTCTATTTTTTTTAAATCAAAGTAGATGACCTCACCTTTTTCCCAAGTGTAATGTAGAGCCTTTGGATCTTGAGCCCATGGAAATGAAGCAATGCTAATATATTTTAAAATTAAAATGGCTTATAATTTGAAAGGAAAAGAGTGCTGTTTCTCTGCCTTGTCTCTCTAGGCAGTAGAGTTTGATGGTCTGCGATTTACTGTTAAAGAGATCTTGGCATGTGACTCCAGTGCATCTTGTAGTACACTGTATTGCAGACGAGGCGCAATGTGAGGGGAGGGAGTGGAAATGAGTGATGTGGAGAATATGCTGCTAATCAAGTACATTCTATATCCTGAATGGTTTTGGGAAATATTTGGAGCTGCACTAATTCAGGCAAGTGAAAAAAAAATCATGACTTTAATAATGTGTCATAGATGATAGAATGGCTTCATAGAGAAGCAAGAATTAAATCCCTGCGGTAATTCTGCGGTAACTATCTCATGCTAACTCTGCCTTCAACCTTTGATTGTACACTAACATTGTGTGGTCTGAGTCCAAATATGATTAGAATTTTTGAGTGCATAAATCTTGCACTTAAGATCATCATCCTTAAGTGATTACTATCTGACTTGCTGGGTATTTCTATTATTTTCAGTTTTTATTTTGGATTTCCAAAATATGTAATATTTTGTATCAGTGTCATGCCATGGGTGAATTTTCACCTTATATTCACAAATTGGCAGAAATCAGAATCAGAATCAAGTTTATTATCACCAGTGTGTGTGCGCAATTTGTTAACTTAGTAGTAGCAGTTCAATGCAATATAGAAGAAAAAAAATAAAATAATAATAAAAAAAATTAAGTAAATCTTATTCCGTATACTTTATATAGTATACGTATATTGAATAGATTAAAAATCCTGCAAAAACAGAAACACTATATATTTTTTAAAAAGTGCAGTAGTGTCCAAGGGTTCAATGTCCATTTAGGAATGGGACGGCAGAGGGGAAGAAGCTGTTCCTGAATCACTGAGTGTGTGCCTTCAGGCTTCTGTACCTCCTACCTGATGTTAATAGTGATTAAAGGGCATGCCCTGGGTGCTGGAGCTCCTTAATAATGGTCGCTGCCTTTCTGAGACACTGCTCCTTGAAGATGTCCTGGGTACTTTGTAGGCTAGTACCCAAGATGGAGCTGACTAAGTTTACAACCTTCTGCAGCTTCTTATGGTCCTGTGCAGTAGTCTCCCACCGCCCCCCCCCGCCCCATACCAGACAGTGATGCAGCCTGTCAGAATGCTCTCCATGGTACATCTATAGAAGTTTTTGAGTGTATTTGTTGACATATCAAATCTCTTCAAACTGCTAATAAAGTATAGTCACTGTTTTGCCTTCTTTATAACTGCATCAATAAGGGAATAAGGGAATGTTTAAAATTCCAGGAATATGATATATCAAATAATAAAAGACCAACTCTGAAGCAAGTAATCAAAGTAGTCCATTCTTTGTAATTTTATCTAATTTTTTTCACTTCCTTTGACAACACTTTCCAGATTTCAACAATTCCTTGTGTATAAATAAATCTTTCAACAATTCCCCCATGAAACTTTTTTCTTTTATCTTAACCTATGCCTTCTTGTGTTTTGTACTCCCACCATGAGAAAAAAAAGATAATGACTATCTAACCAATCTCTGCCTCTTGTAATTTTATATACTTCTATCAATAACCCCTCAGCTTCCTGCACTCCAGGGAAAACCAGCCCAGCCTATCTGATTTCTCATAACTAATGAGAAATTTTGAGAGTCTACTAGACAGGTATATGGAGGAACTTAAGGTGGGGGGTTATATGGGAGGCAGGGTTTGAGGGTCAGCACAACATTGTGGGCTGAAGGGCCTGTAATGTCCTGTACTATTCTATGTTCTATGTTCTGATGTCTCCCAATTCAGGCAATATCCTGGTGAATCTCCTCTCCATGAGAATGAAGAGAATGGAGAAATCTTTGCTTAATTTTATTGAAGTTATTCTTTGTTCAGTGTGCCTACCTGCTTAGAAAATGTAAAGTTCCTATGGATAATAAGATTTGCTGCAATAAAGAAGAAACAAGAACCTGATTATATAGCTGCAGCAAAATATTCTACTGGTGGTTCTAGAATATGACTGGAAAATTAAAATTGAGTTGGCAAAACTGTTGCAGATGTCACCTAAAATGGCAACAGGCACCAACTATGCATGGAGCACAACACTGAAGAACAGAAAAAAATGGCATTGTTAAAATTACTGAGTTAGCAGAACAAAAGCAATTTTTTTTCTGTTAGAAAGCAAACAGATGTAATATCTGAGGAAAATTGAGAGTTAATTGTGCAGTAACCTTTTTGATCTTCTCTGTTCTTTGAACAGGACAATTATGTAATTAGAAAAAGGTAATTGTGATAATAATTACTGGAGCTTCCATCTGTGTGACCCTTCCTCACAATAATAACTAAAATAATTTCTCAGGACAATTTTTGATTTAACCAGCAAAATATCTGTTTTATATATTTTCAATGTGATGACTTTGATAATGGGGTAAATATCCCTCTGACTCTCAACACAGGAGCCCTTCAGGCCTGTGTACTAAGTCCCCTCCTTTACTCTCTGTATACCCATAACTGTGTCGCCACCACAGCTCTAATCTGTTAATTAAATTTGCCGACGACACTACGTTGTTTGGCCTAATCTCAAACAATAACAAGGTGACCTACAGGGAAGAAGTTATCTTTCTGACACAGTGGTGTCAAGAAAACAACCTCTCCCTCAATGTCGCAAAAACAAAGGAACTAGTTGTGGATTACAGGAGGAATGAACATGGACTAACCCCCATTGACATCAATGAATCTGGGGTTGAGAGGGTGAACAGCTTTAAGTTCCTCAGCATCCACATCACTGAGAACCTCACGTGGTCTGTACATACCAGTTGTGCGGTTAAAAAAGCACAACAGCGCCTCTTTCACCTCAGATGGTTGAGGAAGTTTGATGTGGGCCCCCAAATCCTAAGACACACAATTGAAAGCAACCTGACTGGCTGCATCACTGCCTGGTATGGGAACTGTGCCTCCCTTAATTGCAGGACTCTGCAGAGAGTGGTGCGGTCAGCCCAGTGTATCTGTAGTTGTGAACTTCCCATGATTCTGGACATTTACAAAGACAGGTGTGAAGAAAGGGCTTGAAGGATCACTGGGGACCCGAGTTGCCCCAACCACAATCTGTTCCAGCTGCTACCATCTGGGAAACTGTACCATAGCATAAAAGCCAGGACCAACAGGCTCTGGAACAGCTTTTACTACCAGGCCATCAGACTCATTAACTCACACTGATTTGAGTGTATTTCTATGTTACATTGACTGTTCTATTTATTATAAATTACTATGATAGCACATTGCACATTTAGACAGAGACATAATGTAAAGACTTTTACTCCTCATGTATGAGAAGGACGTCAATTCAATTCAAATGACATAAACCCTAGGACTAGACAAAATAAGCCCAAATCCATCTGTGATTATTTACTGCATTAATGCATAGTCGCTAGATAATTATCCATGTGGTTGAGACGTGTTATCATTTGGAACAGGCGCTCATTCAAGGGGTCAAATCACATGAATGTATTCAGAAAACACACAGGCAGAACTGCTTCCATCTGTTCTGAGCTGTTTTCCTGTGCATGGCCCACATAGATCTTTGTACCATATGTATGTGCCTGTGACAACCCCACATCAAACATGTGTTGCGTGATAATAGAAGTCAAATTAGTGATTTTATTCTGCAGTGTTAAATTTTTATTGCTGTTGAAAACCCATAAAGATTAGCAGTATTACCAGTAAGTGCATTGTGATATGAGAGTATGCATCCTTCTTGATATTGATAAGTAGATAGCAAAATGATTGCACTTTGTAAATAACTTAGAATAGGCATCTATTGTTTACAAAAATAATAGCCTAGAAATTCAAATATTTAGCCTTTTATCCAGAATATTAAAATAAAGTGTAAATTAGTGAACAAGCTCAGGACATTTCTGCACATATGATGCAGATAGGACATATGATTTTGTGAGTGTATGCATCTTGCATGAATAGAAACACTTAATCCAAAATTCTAGTCAAGGACATACTGTATGTGCCCTGTAGAAGTTCAGTCATTGAGTCTATTCAAAATAGATATTGATAGATTTTTGGCTATTAAGGGAATCAAGTGGATACATGCTTAGTACTAAAAAAGTAGTGCCGAGGCAAAAAAGGACAGAGCAGGAAGAAGGGGTCTGATTCTTTTTTCTTATGTTCCTACTATATTGGTCCAACATTTGCTTTCAGCATGATTTCTGTGAAAAAAAAGCAATGCTCTTTCCTGAAACAAACCAAGGCAAATTAGGAGTTAATGTAGGAGGAATGGAATGAAGTTTGAGAGGTCTACATGGAATAGTTGGCAAATAACATTCCAATCTTTAAATCTGTATGTAGAAATCTTAAATTTTGACAACAAAATGTTGTATATAATCTTTAGATTTTATTTTATCCCTCAAAAATGGTGAATTTGGAATGGACAGTACAAGATTAAAGCATAAAAACCTTTAAGCCCATCTTAAACCTCTCATCCTACTGAGTAGTTGACAAGGAGTCGTAGTTTGGTTCCATGACGTACATCTGAGATATATTAATATCCCATGACAGGAAATGGTGTAGTTAAAAAGAGACAAGGATTGCTAAATAGAAGAGATAAGTGGACAATATGGGTCAAAGGGAACAGACGTGGTTTTCGCAACTTTGCTCCCCTTCCCCCAGATCTCCCAATCAAGTTTGTTTCCAACAGTCTTGATCACATGAATAATTTTTCTTTGTTTGGACCTCTTCCTCAAATGCACCTCTTGACAGATTGGACTATCTCAAAAATACTTCCCTGTGTTTGTTCCACCCCTTCAAATCTCACTCATCCAATGTGATATATATTCTCAGCAGTAAGAGATCTTCCTGTATTACACTGTTGCTTCTTTTGTAGAATTCTTGAATAGATGCTGTATGTCAATCAGGCTGACTCCATGTTTGATGGCAGGGGAAGGGATGTTTGAAGTAAAGCCTGTTTAAAAAATCAAGGACTTCAATTCCATGGCTCACTGGGAAACAATGACCTCTGTGTTCAGAAGTCTTCCTCCTGGTCCCAACACCTACCACTTTCAAACAGACAACACTCCCAATTTAGAAATTTAGAAAATGTAAATTATGTTAACTACATAAATATAGGGAAGCTTCACATTCACATCTGTTCACTCAAAACCAATTCTTTCTCTGTGCAGCCATCATTGATGGAAAGAGCTCCTCTGCCCCTTCTTCAATAAACAGGTCTCCAGATTTTACTCAAAAAACAGGAAGAAAAACTTGAGATACTGAAATCTGAAATAAAAGCAGAAAATATTGGGAACACTAAGAATGTTCCAATGAAACATCATGAAACTGAAAATGTATTTGTCCAAAGATAGTAACTGTACAGCTTGAGCATACATGGTTTTTATATTTGCTCGTAAGTTGAGTTTCTGAAGTATGGAAAGTGAAGTGAGATGCAGGCAGGTAGTTAATACTGTTGAAATTGTATCCTCAATCTAATTTTTTTCCTTTTGGCAGAGGAAAGGAGGAAATGTACACAAAATGAAGATTGTTTTCAAGAACAAAGTAAGTTTTAACAGCATTAATGCAGCAGAGTTTGTGAAGTTCAAGTCATCTTTAAAATATTCTAGAGGTAAAGTATCCTAATAATTAAAACTAATAATGCTCACAGACTGGCTCGCAGAGGGTCTGAGAGATCAGATGTGAAACTGTAAATCAAAAAAACTGTGAGCACAGGAAATATGAAATAAAAACAGAACACTTGGAAGCACTCAGCAGGTCAGAAAGTATACATGGAGAGAGAAATAAAGTTAACATTTCGCCAGAATTGGGAAAGAGAAAAAACAAAGTTTGCTTTTAGTTGCAAAGTATGTGTGGGAGAAAAGTACAAGCCAAGGGGAATATCCCTTTAGTTCTCCATCCCACTCCACCCTCAACTTGACCTCTTGTCTGAGGCCTACTGCACTTTGTAACAAGGCCAAAAATAAGTCTGAGGGACAGCACCTCGTCCTTCGTATGAGCAGCTTCTGCACACATATTGGATTTCAGGAAATTTGCTTATATCAGCATTAAACTGCCCTCCCCCCCCTTTGGTCAACCATCTCCAATGTTGACTCAGTTTTTCTGTCTACATCAGAATGGCTTGATCTGGTAGACACTTCCTACAGCTCACATTTTCAGCTATTATGTTCATTTGTTTATTTGCTCTCTCTCTCTCTCTCTCGCTCTCTCTCTCTCTCTCTATCTATCTTCATTAAACTATAACTAAATAGTTTCACCAACAACTTATCATCATTGCCATCCTGGCTTGTCATTGCTATCCATTCCTCCCAGATCCTCTCTGCAATTAAAATCAGTTTGGTTTCTTTCTTCCCATGAGCTGATGGAGGGTCTGAAATGTTAATTCTGTGTCTCTCTCCACAAGTGCTGCCTGACCTGCTGAGTTTTTAGAGGATTTTCTGTTTTTTTTCCATTTCAGCTTACTTAAACAAGGCCTAATTGTAATGTTGGTTCACAAAACTTGTCTTTTCACCATATTTTATTGTTGACTGCTAGATCGATATACATTATAATTTGATTTGTACACATCTCATATTTTATTTCTGGTTGTCACTTTATAAAATTAAACAATATGGGGCACAGAGTGACTGTGGGCTTGTAATACTGATATGGAGGACCAGAAATACTCCTTCTAAGTGGCAGAGCAAGTGTGAAAGGCCAAATGGCCTATGACTACTCCTATTTTTCTCTATTTCTATGATTTCTTTCAAATAAATCTTTAAAAGGCCTCTGTGTAATGTTTCCTTTGAAAACTGATAGATGTAATAATAGGAATTCAATCTCACACAGAAATGTCAGCCTCGATTATGTGCTGAAATCCTCCACCTTCTGAGTCAGGACTGGGGGAAAACAATCTGCAGTTAACCTATCACCAGAACTTCCTGTGCAAAATCAATCAATTTTGCGCTGCCTGCTCCTGTTGCTGAAACCAGCCGCTGCTGAGACAACAGACCAATCATCAGCAGTGCCATTTAAAGCTCATCTGCATTTGTTAAAGCACGAGTGTTTTGTGGCTGCAGTAGATGCTATCAGATACTAGGGAGTTCATTCTTACTTGGAAGATATTTAAAAGTGGCTCCAGATGACAAGAAACAAGTTAATAGTTTCCCAGCATCACAATGGAGTCATTGATGGCCTTCCATCTGCACTGAGAAGCAGATGTAGGATAAATAACTATTGTAGCCTATGCCAAGCCTGAGAACTGGGATAAATTCCTTGAAAAAATTCAGTGACCTCCCATACAACATGTTAAATTCCAAGACCTGTGATCAATCACTAATCATACGGCCTGCAGCAAGAAAAAGAGGATAATTGCCATTTCTGCAATGCACAATGTGCTGGAGGAACTCCACAGGTCAGGCAACACCTATGGAGAGAAATGGACAGCCAACATCCAAGGGGTCTCTGCCCAAAACATTGACTATCCCTTTCCCTCTATAAAATCTGCCTGACCCACTGAGTTCCTCCAAGCACTTGCAGAGTCTTGTGTCTCTTACTTACATACACGTTCTGCTGTGAAGAACTTGGATGAAGACCACTGGGGAAAGCTGGAGCAGACGATGGGTATACAGACTCAGTGCATTCATTGCTAGGCTTGTTAGAATGCAAGATTGCAATGTTAAGGGTAAATTACCAAATTTGCATATCATTTTGTGTGCAGAGCTTTGAGCCCATAGCACCAAGCATGGGGCGAGGAGGAAACCACAATCCAACTCTGACAAACCCGATCTGCTGCCTTAGATTCCAAACAGCATAAACAGAAGCTATTCACAACCTGCAGCTGCTGCCCCTTATTTTAGTAAAGTTCAGTCTGAAACTAAGAGGTCCATCGGTTCTCTCCACAGTCAGTCCTCATTTATCCACTGGCTGTGCTCTAGTTATTGAAGTGGCATCAGGGTAAATTGTCAGATGGTTGAAGGTATGTGGTGTGGAGAACTTAAGGGTAACACTTTGATGAGTAAATGCAGTCTGACATAATTTGATTAAGGATAAGTTTGGACTATTTATTTGGAATGTGCTTTTACTTTTACACTATGGCCAAGTGATATTCAGCTTCAAGGAGAAGGTATGATGTCCCAGCATGTGGACCCTCATGTGGACAAGATATTACAGACAACTACGAATGCGGCAAGGCACATAATCAAGGCCTGGAGCTCTTCTAGAATAATCCAAAAGCAAGATTGCTATTTCCTCTCAATCTGGAGATTCTCCCTTCTCCACATTTCCATCGAGCAGAAGATACAAATGCTTAAAAATGTGCACACCACTCTTAAGGACAGCTTCTACCTAACTCTTATGGCTTTTGAGCAGACTTCTTGTACAATAAAGATGAATTCTCAATCTTTCAATCTATCTTCTAGTACCATTTTGTCTACTTGTACTGCATTTCCACATTCTATATTCCACATTCTGTTACTGCCTTTCCTTTTGTACTGCCTCAATGTACCCTACGTCTGGGTGGCAAGCAAAACGAAACTTCCCATTGTATTTCAGTACATATGATAATTATGTATCAATGATCAATTACCAGTTACCAACTAAATATGCAGTTGCTTGCCTTTTGTCATTTTGTGTGGTTGCAAAACAATTTGCTGTTTGTGCCTTTCCCACATATGAATAAGTTGGGCACTGGATATGGGGTCACATTGTCAGTGCATAACAATTATTGATCAGTAGCCACTCTCGTTTGGCATTGTGGCTGAAACATATATGCCTCACAGATTGAAGGCATCGTGACTGCTTCATGTGCTGTCATTGAAAGGAAAAAGTGTCAGAGCATGTCCTGATTTAAGCATTTAATTCTATACCTCAACCACATCAATATGCTCATTTCCAACTTTATTATAGGATGATGTTTTATGAAGTGCAACACCTTGTAACCATGCTAGTATTCTAGACTGGCTTTTTCTGATCCTGTCCTTTCTCCCTGAAAACCCGTAAATAAGGAATATGTAGAGCTAAGGGAAATGGAATATGACTGTTTACATTAGAATTGAATCGACTTTATTACTAACATCCTTCACATACATGAAGAGTAAAAACCTTTACATTACATTTCTGTCTAAATGTGCAATGTGCAATTTACAATAACTTATAATAAATAGTATGTACAACAAGACAGTCAATATAGCATAGAAATACAATTGTATCAGCAGGAATTAATCAGTCTGATGGCCTGCTGGAAGAAGCTGTCCCGGAGCCTGTTGGTCCTAGCTTTTATGCTACAGTACCGTTTCCCGGATGGTAGCAGCAGGAACAGTTTGTGGTTGGGGGATTTGGGTCCCCAGTGATCCTTCAGATTCTTTTTACACACCATTTTATATTTACACACAATTACGCAAATGTCCTGAATAGTGGGAAGTTCACATCTGCAGATGCGCTGGTCTGTCCACACCACATTCTGAAGAGTCCTGTGATTAAGGGAAGTACAATTTCCATACCAGGCAGTGATGCAGCCAGTCAGGATGCTCTCAATTGTGCCCCTGTAGAAAGTTCTTAGGATCTGGGGGCCCATACCAAACTTCTTCAACTATCTGAGGTGAAAGGTGCTGTTCTGCTTTTTCACCACATAGTTGGTATGTACAAACCATGTGAGATCCTCGGTAATGTGTATGCTGAGGAACTTAAAGCTGTTCACCCTCTCGACCCCAGATCCATTGATGTCAATGGGGGTTAGCTTGTCTTCATTCCTCCTGTAGTCCACACCAGCTCCTTTGTTTTTGCCACATTGAGGGAGAGGTTGTTATCTTGACACCACTGTTTGAGGGTGATGACTTTTTCTTTGTTGGCTGCCTTGTTATCTGTGATTAAGCCAATCAGTGTAGTGTCAGCAGATGTAATTAGCGGATTGTAGCTGTGGGTGTTGACACAGACATGGGTATGCAGAGAGTGATGCAGGAGCAGGGAATACCATACCATGGGAGCCTGACCCATTCAAAGAATTCAGATTAATCCATTTTCGCTTCAACTCCATTTTCCTGCCCAATCCTCATAATCCTTGATTGCCCTGCAAACTGAAAACTTGTCTATCTCTGCTTTGAACCTGTTTAGCAATTCAATCACCACAGCTTGTTAGAGATTTCTCAAAATCCCCAACCAACTGAGAAGAACAATTCCTCTTTCTCTCTGTCCCTTAATAAGGTGATCCCTAAATCCAAAACAATTGCCTCAATTTCAAATTTCTCCACGAATCCTTCTCTCAACATCTTCATACATATTTTAATCTATCTATATTCCTTCATGTATCCATTTCACTGCTTGCTTTACAACCTGTGAGAATGTATTGTCAACAAATTTTGCTACAATACACCAAATCTTTTGTTTAAGTTATGACATAGATTACCAATTGCTGAAGCCCTGTGGGACCCCAATTATTATAGCTGGCAAGTTTGAAAATGATCCATTTATTGTGACTCTTCATCTTCTGTTTGTTAGGCAACACTGATCAATTATCCTCAGCCTATTTTATACACTGTACTGAATGACTTCTGTAAATCCAATTAAACAAACATTCAATGGGTTCTCCTTTATCCTTCCTGCTCACTAATCCAACTTAGTTCTTCAATATGCAGGTGGATTGGGAAAATCAGATTGGTGCTGGATTCTAAGAGGGCGAATTTCTAGCATCCTTACGAGATGGCTTTTTAGAGCTGCTCATGGTTGAACCCACTAGAGGATCAGCTAACTAGATTGTATGTTATGCAATGAACCAGACTTGATAAGCGAGCTTAAGGTAAAAGAACCCTTAGGGGAAAGTGATCACAATATGATCAAATTCACCCTGAAATTTGAGACGGAGAAGCTAAAGTCAGATATATCAGTATAAGAGAGAAGTAAAGGAAATTACAGAGGCATTACAGAGTTGATTGGAAAAGAACACTGACAGTGCAGCAATGGCTGGAATTTCTGGAAGCAATTTGAAAGGCACAGGACATATACATTCCAACGAGAGGGCATATAATAGAGCAAAAATCAGTGGGAAGTTAGAGGATTGGGAAGCTTTTAAAAACCAACAGAAGGCAACTAAAAAAGTCATTAAGTAAGTAAAGGTGATACAGGAAAGTAAGCTGACCATTAATATTAAAGAGGATACCAAAAGTTTCTTCAGCTATATAAAGTGTAAAAGAGAGGCGAGTGTGGATACTGGATTGCTGGAAAATGATGCTGGAGAAGTAGTAATGGGAGACAATGGAATAACGGAAGAACTAAATAAGTATTTTGCATCAGTCTTCACTGTGGAAGTCACTAGCAGTATGATGGAAGTTTCAGATGTCGGGAGCATGACGTGTGTAAAGGTACCATGACTAGAGAGAAGGTTCGTGGGAAATTGAAAGGTCTGAAGGTAGATGTCACCTGGACCAGATGGTGTACACCCCAGGGTTCTGAAAGAGGTGGCTGAGGAGATCGTGGAGACATTAGTAAAAATCTCTCAAGAATCACTAGATTCTGGAACGGTTCTGGAAGACTGGAAAATTGTAAATGTTACTTCACTCTTCAAGAAAGGGAGTGAGACAGAAGAAAGAAAACTACAGGCCAATTAGTCAGACCTCAGTGATTGGGAAATGCTGGAGTTGATTATTTAGGATGAGGTATCAGGGTACTTGGAGACACATAATAAATAGGCCATAGTAGGCATGGTTTCCTCAAGGGAAAATCTTGCCTGACAAATCCGTGGAATTCTTTAATGAAATAACAAGCAGAATATACAAGGAGAATCGGTTGATGTTGTGTACTTGGATTTTCAGAAGGACTTTTCAAGGTGCCACACATGAGGCTGCTTAACAATCTACAAGCCCATGGTATAACAGGAAAGATTCTCGCATGGAGAAAGCAGTAGCTGATTGGCAGGAGGCAAAGAGAGGGAATAAAGGGAGTCTTTCTGACTGGCTACCGGTGAACAAAGGGATCTGTGTTAGGACCAATCCTTTTCACGTTATGTGTCAGTGATTTGGATGATGGCTTCGTTGCATAGTTTGCAGACGATATTGAGGTAGGTGGAGGGATAGGTAGTTTAGAGCAAGTAGAGAGGCTACAGAAGGACTTAGATGGATTAGGAGTATAGGCAAAGAAATGACAGATGGAATACAGTTTCAGGAAATGTATGGTCATGCACTTTGGTAGAAGAAATGAAAGGATTGACTATTTTCTAAATGTAGAGAAAATTCAAAAACTGAGAAGCAAAGGGACTTGGGTGTCCTTGTGCAGGATTCCCTAAAGGGTAATTTGCAGGTTGAGTCTGTGGTAAGGAAGGCAAATGCAATGTTAGCATTCATTTCAAGAGGAGAAGTATATAAAAGCAAGGATGTAATCTTGAAACTTTATCAAGCCCTGGTGAGGGCTCACTTAGAGTATTATGAGCAGGCTTTAACTCCTTATCTTAGAAAGGACATGATGAAACTGGAAAGGGTTCAAAGGAGTTTAACAAAAATGATACCAGGATTGAATGGCTTGTCATATGAAGAGCTTTTGATAGCTCTGGGCCTGTATTCACTAGAATTCAGAAGAATGAGGAGTGACCTCATTAAAAAAAAATCAAATAGTGAAAAGCCTTGATAGAGTGGACATGGAGAGGATGTTTCCCATGGTGGGAGAGTCTAAAACTAAAGGACACAGCCTCTGAATAGAAAGGAGATGAGGAGGAATTTCTTTAGCCAGAGAGTGGTGAATCTGTGGAATTCTTTGCCACAGGCAGCTGTGTAGGCTGTCTTTATGTATATTTAAGGCAGAGGTTGATAGATTCTTGATTGGTCAGGGCATGAAGGGCCACATGGAGAAGACAGAAGATTAGGGCTGAGAAGAAAATTGAATCAACCATGATGAAATGGCGAAGGAGACTCGATGGGCCAAATAGCCTAATTCTGCTTCTCTATCTTATGATGTATTAATAATTTCTTTAGTTAAAAACAAATTGATGCTGCTAAGTAGTATTGATTTTCTAACAGTTCTGCTAGTTTGTAGAAGATTCCAGTATTTTTCTAAGGCAGATGTTACGTTGATAGGCCCATAATTTCAATTTTCTAATCTCCCTCTTTTCCTGAAACCAGGGTTATTAATTGTGATTTTCCAATTCTCTTCATACTTTCCAGAAATCTATAGACATTTTGAAAGTTCGCAAAAGACTTTAGTCCCTAGAATGAAAACCATCAGAAGTCTTGTCAGTCTTTAGTTCAATTACTTTACCTCATACTAAGGATAAAGATAGCTTGGACTTCCTCCTTTTTCTTCCACATTTTCCACGATTGTCAAAATGTTTCTGATGTCTCCTGCTGTGAAATCAAAAACAAAATTGGAAATAATTTGGAAGGTATATAGCTCAGGTGATTGATGGTTGAGTTGAGTTGTGTTTTTTTTTTGTTCAAAGTCATTGCCACTTTATTCTTTCCTAATACAAGTTGAGCATCCTTTATCCAAAATGTTTGGAGCTGCTGGAAGTGTTTTGGATTTTGGATTTTTTCTCATTTTGGTATATAATGAGATAGTTTGCATTTGCCATAACTTCTGACTCTGAATTTATGTGCTACCAGTAAGCAGTCTTTGCCTTACACTTCCTAATCACACACGTGTACTTAACAGTAAAAAAAATTACATACCATTAATTTAATGAAAATATAACGAGTGCAGGGTAGCAAAAGCGACACAGCAACATCAGGAGAATACCCAAATCGGCTGCTGAACAACAACAAAAAACAGCAAGCTTTCAGTCTCCGTATATGATGTCCTGTTTTGATTAAAAGGTTGCAGTACACTCTATTTGTATTTTACTTTTTTTTAAGGTTCGATGGAAGGTATAAAAACAATCAGCATTGTAGACTTGTTCTGGTACTAGGTTTACATTAGAGACAATCCAGGCAAACTCGTCAATAAATTTCTCTGTTGCTACGTGATCAGCAGATGCTTTAAAAATTTAATGTCACTCCTTTTCTTACATTTCTGCAACCAGCCTGTTGAATATTCACAATTACCTTCAATTTTCAGTTTGTCATGACAGGTCTTTGCTCATGTCATGATCAGCATACCATTAAGCGGCATATGTTCACTCTGACACTGATGAATCCACCCTTTCAATACACGTTCAAGATCTTCATTTTTTGTTTCATGCAGTGTTCTTCTATTTTTCATTAACTTCTGTTTATTTCGTATGTGTGGTCATTTCTCCAAACTGTCCGTAGTATGCAGAGATGTATCCATTGCAGAGTACCTTCCCCACGCCTTGTGAAACTTTCCATTTATGATATCATGTCAGCACTCAAAATAATTTTGGATTTTAGAGGTTTTTCGATTTTGGATTTTTGGATAAGAAGTACTTAACTTGTATTAATTCTGGAGTGTTATACTTTAAATGGACAACATTCACTTTAGCCATTTTCTTTCTTTTTATATATTTGTAGAATTTACATTGTATTGTTCTAACCAGAATTCTTTCAATGAGCTTGGTCTTAAAAAGTTTTGGGTAGGAAGGTCCTTAATGTAGTCCCAGAGATGATGAAGCAATGGTTGTATATCTCCAAATCAAGTTAGTGAGTAACTGAGAATAGAACTTGAGGTGGTGTTGTTCTTATGTGTCCAATAGCCATTTCCCCTTTAGCATTGTGGTCACAGGTTTGGGAGGTGCATTTGGAGTAGCACACAACACAACTACAGTGTACCAGAGGCAGAGACAATGAAAATTCAAGCTGCTGGGCCATGGACGGTTGTCAGGTTTTGTGAATGTTGTTGGAGCAGGATTTGCCCAGTGACATGGAGAGTATTCAATCACATTTCTGAAAACAAACGTGAAATCATGAAATTGATGATTGCATCTTCTCTTGAATGCTTTATAATATTAATGAATTTCAGGGACACCAGTAACAAATGCACTTCTTAGTGCATTACACCTTGCTATACATTATAGCATAATGGCCCTTCCTAGTCCTCAGCACCTACAATATCCACCGTCAAATCAAACAGACAGTTACATTTTAAATGGGGACAGTTGCTTTGCAAAATTGTGTGCATACTTTTTAAAAATAATATGTTTGGGGCTGATGTTGACTTCGGGCATTTGAAAGAGTTGTGTACTGCAGGGTACTGTAATTTCTTTTTCACTTTGGGAAAATTTGTATAAATTTCTTACTATCTTTTATTACCCATGGCCACCATCAGAAAATGTTCCCAGTGATCAAAATTATTGTGATTGCCCAATGGCTCCATAATATGTTGTGATAGCCAAAACACAGGTTGGAGAATACATCGTATAGAGCAAGGTACCGAAGTTCAGAGCCTTTGAACGCCAAGGAGTACATGACATCTACCTGTCTGATGATAAAGAGTAGCTTGTGAGGCCAGAAATTGGAATTTTATACAGCTTAACACATGGCTAAAGAGTTGGTGTACAGTAGGAGAGAGGACATCAGATATTTGGATCATTGGATTTTTCCAGGAAGGTGGGACCTGTTACAGAAGAGTCTGTTTGCACCTGAACTGAATGGGGACTAATATCCTAGTGGGGAGGTTTGCTGGTGCTGCACAGTGGGGAGGGGGTGGTAGGGGAGGAAGGGGTTTAAACAAGTGTTGCAGGGGGATGGAAACCAGATTGCCAGAACAGATAGAGAAGAGGTTGTGGGGACAGATGTTGGTAAGATCTCAAAGTCAGGAATCAAAAGGTTGAGCATGGTGCGACTTATGTTTTGAGCTGTATATTTTTCAATACAAGATCGTGAGGCCTCCATTGGTCAGGTTTGACCATAGATGTTGTGTCCTAGTTGTCTAGATATGCAAGCCTGGGCAGTACAATATGGAGAGATAGCTGTTGCACATGTAGCACGCCACCCCTCTCCACGCATCTGATGAACCCAAAGGAACAGCAGAGACCGATACAGTTTTGAACCAGCACCTGCACAGGAGTTGCCAGCCAGCATTGAACTCAACACAGGACTGCCTTAGAGACACCAACTCCAGACTTTTCCCTCATGAGTGGGTATAACCCACAAGGCAGTAGAGGTTTGAGATCAGAGTTTTTCTTCTCCTAGATGAGTCCCCAACCGTAGCTGATGAGACCCTCTGCACAAAACAATTGATTTTTAGGCTCCAATAACCCACCTTTGCACCTTCTCCTGCCTGTAAAAATAGTTCCACCGGACTGAGTAGCTAAGCCACGTGTGAATGCCAGGAACTGGAATTGGTTGACAGAAGTGCACACCATTGGGAGATTTAATAGGTAGTGGGAGCCTATCCCCATTACCACCTTCAGCAATAACAACCTTAAGGAACCAATGTCGGAAGTACCATAGAAGAGACAGATGAGCACAGGGCGTGGATCAGCACCTGGAATTATGATATTGTAGCCATTAGTGAAACAAGGTGGCTGGAGGGGCAGGACTGGAAGTTCCATTGGGGTGCTGTTGTTTTAGACACGACAGAAAAGGAGGAGGGGTGGAGTTACTAGTCAGGGAAAATGTCATGACAAAGTGGGGAACATGTCAAGTGAGGGGTTATGGATGAAGCTGAGGAATAAGAAAAGTATGATGTTAATAGGGCTATGTGACAAACCACCTAACAGTCCATGGGATTTAGAGGAACAAACTTGTAGAGAAATTGCAACTTAATGTTGTTATAATATATTGACTTAGACCCCCATTCTGAAAACAGACTGAATGGGATAGAGTTTCTCAAATGTGTTCATGAAAGTTTCCTTAACCAGTACGTAGAAGTCCCAACAAGAGAGTGTGCAATATTGGATCTGCTATTAGGGAATAAGACAGGGCAGATGACAGAAGCTTGTGTAGGAGAACACTTTGCACCTAGTGATCATAATGACATTAGTTTCAAAGCAAATATTAAAAAAGATAGGTCTGGTCCATGGATTAAGATTCTAAATTGGAGAAAGGCCAATTTTGCTGTGTGGATTGGGACAGGCTGTTTTCTAGTAAAGGTGTACTTGTTAAGTGGAAGGCCTTTAAAAGTGAAATATTGAGGGTACAAAGCTTGTATGTGCCTGTCAGAACAAAAGCTACAGTTAACAGGAGTAGGTAACTTCGGTTTTCAAGAGATATTGAGGCCCTGTTTAAGGCAAAAAAGAGGTGTAGAGTAGGTCCAGGCAGGTAGGAACAAATGAGCTACTTGAGGAGTTTAAGAAATGGAAGAGGATGCTTAAAAAATAAATCAGTAGGACTAAAAGAGAATCCTAAAGGATTCTACAGATATGTTAAGAGCGAAAGGATTGTGTTTTAAATCCCCAGGGCCTGACAAGGTGTTCCTTTGGACCCTGTGGAAGGCAAGTGCAGAAATTGCAGGGGCCCTAGCAGACATATTTAAATCATCCTTAGCGACAGATGAGGTACTGTAGGATTGGAGGATAGCCATTGTTGTTGCACTATTTAAGAAAGGCTCTAAAAATAAACAGGAAATTATAGGTCAGTGAGTGGGAGATCAGTAATGGGAAAGTTATTGGAAGATACTTGAAGGGACAGGTTATGTGAGTATTTGGATAGACAGAGACTGAATAGGAATGGTCAGCATGGCTTTGCGCATGATAAGTCGTGTCTAACCAATCGTATAGAGTTTTTGAGGAAATTACCAGGACAATTGATAAAGGTATGGTAGTGGATGTTGTCTACATGGGCTTTAGCAAGGCCTTTGACAAGGTCCCTTATGGGAGGTTGCTCAATAAGGTTCAGTCTCTTGGCATTCTTGGTAAATTGGATTAGACTTTGGCTTTCTGGGAGATGCCAGAGAGTTGTAGCAGATGAGTGTCTCTCTGACTGGAGGCCTGTGACTAGTGGAGAGCCATAGGGTCCGTTGTTGTTTGTCATCAATACCAATGATCTGTATGTTAATGTGGTTAGCTGGATTAGCAAATTTGCAGATGACACAAAAACTGGGGGTGTAATGGACAGCGAGTAAGTCTATCAGAGCTTGCATTGATATCTGGACCATTTGGAAAAATGGCAGATAGAATTTAATGCAGAAGTGTAAGGTGTTGCACTTTAGTAGGACCAACCAGGGTAGATCTTACACAGTGAGGGGTAGGGCACTGAGGAGTGTTGCAGAACAAAGGGATCTGGGAATACAGGTCCATAATTCATTGTAAGTTGCGTCACGGGTAGATAGGGTCGTAAAAGAAGCTTTTCCACATTGGCCTTCATAAATGTGTTGAGTGCAAGAGATGAGATGTTATGGTGAAGTTGTACAAGACATTGGTGAGGCCTAATTTGGATTATTGTATGCAGTTTTGGTCAACTACCTATAGGGACAATGTAAATAATTTTGAAAGTATACAAAGAATATTTACAATGATTTTGTCAGGACTAGAGGCCATGATTTGTAAGGAAAAATTGAGAAGGCTAGGACTTTATTTCTTGGAACATAAAAGATTGAGGGGAGATTTGAAAGAGGTATACAAAATTATGAGGGGTATAGACAGGGTATATGCAAACCAAGTAGGCTTCTTCCACTGAGGTTGGGTGGAACTACGATTAGAGGTCACTGATTAAGGGTGAAAGTTGAAAAGTTTAAAGGAAAATGAGGGGAAGCTTCTTCATTCAGAGGGTTGCAAGAGTGTGGAATGAGCTGCCAGTGCAAGTGGTGAATGGGAGCTTGAAAACATTTAAAAGAAATTTGGATAGGTACATGGACAGTAGGGGTATGGAGGCCCATGGACCTGCTGCAAGTCAAAGGGAGTAGGCAGTTTAAATGGTTTGTCTCAGACCAGGTAGGTCATGGGGACTGTTTTTATGCTGTACTTTTCTAAGACTCTATGACTCTATCATGTGTGATAATCCACCAGTCATAATGAAAACTAGCAACCTCCATCCTGAGAGATCCTTTTAGTCATCCATATGAGTCATTTATGAGCACATTCATTTACTGGGTACCATTATATTTTTCAAAAGGTTAGAAATGCCCCATCTCATAAACAAAGTAACCAAAGCACTTTGAAACTAGCCCCCTTTAACGAAAATCTTATGGAGTGCAAAGGTTCTGGGGATCCCTACACTAGTCCTAGTGTATTATTGCACGCTGAATATTGGTGAATGTTATTATCTCAGACATTTTTAAATAGAATGTGATAATTGTATGAATATCATTTTGTGCCTGTTTATATTGGAATATAACTCATAAATATCAAGATGAGTATCTATATCCCGAATCACTGGTAGAGAAATTACTTTCTTAGAGTTTCATTGATGATATGTTGCAAACTTCTCCTTTCCTCACTTGAAACTCAGTTCTTCTACAAACTGGAGACTACTGTATTTTATTCTCCAATGCACTGAATTCAGTATCTGCATTTCATTTGAAAATACTCCTTGCTACCTTTTTTTTTACCCTTTGTTCCATTTGGTTTCTTTTGATCCTGATTCTCGTCTTTAGTGAAGTTGCTCTATTGTTTTATTTGACACAATGACAGTTTTGATTATTGTCTTTACAAGTCAGTCCTTTCATGCTGAATGAACTCCCCCTTTCAGATCCTTTCCAAAGCTTACCAACATTTTTCACTTGTGCAGAGTTAAGTTGCTCGGGGTTATATTCAAATACTGGAGACAAGGGAGTGCTAAAAGTGTTGCTTTATTAATTATTCCAAGAAGTTATTTTCTTGTGGTACTTCAAATTAGGAACACATGGTAAAAAGGATGAAACAGTAACTGGACATAATCATTGAATTGTTACTTTTGTATTCCTCTAAATATGAGCCCCACTGCCTTGAATGTTTTATTAAATGACATTATTAAACTACCTGCTACTTAGAATTAGTTTATCTGCATCCTGATACCATTTGATTTTCAGCCCCATTTTGATTTACCAGCACCAATTAACCAATATTTATGAACGGTTTTTCATGATTATAGCAGCCTGTAGTTAACCTCATCCACTAGCTTTGTGCTCTCTTTCAAATTATCCATATTGACAACTCCAACTTTTGTGGAAGTGGAGAACAGGCATTAGCAAAGGAAATTATTGCCAACCATGTTTGCCAAATGCATTCAGGAAAATTTCCATAATCAGTACATAGAAGTCCCATCTATGGAGAGTGCGACACTAGATCTCCTATTAGAGAATGAGACAGGGCAGGTGACTGAAGTTTGTGTAGAGAAACACTTTGCATCTCGTGATCATAATGCCATTCATTTCAGTGTACTTATGGAAAAGGAAACGTCTGGTCCTTGTTTTGAGATTCTAGATTGGAGAAAGGCCAATTTTGATAGTATCACAAAGCATCATGCAAATATGCATTGGGATAACATTGTTTTCTAGCAAAGGTATACTTGGGAGGCCTTCAAATGTGAAATTTCGAGTAGACAGAATTTGTATGTTCATGTCAGGATAAATGCCAAGGCTAACAGGATTATAGTATCTTGGTTTTCAAGAAATTTTGTGGCCCTGGTTAAGAAAAAAGATGGAGGTGCATAGCAGGTTTAGGCCGGCAGGAACACATGAAGTACTGACGATGTATAAGAAATGCAAGAGAAGACTTGAGAAGGAAATCAGGACTAAAAGAAGACATGGGGTTGTTCTAGCAGACAAGGTGAAGAAGAATCCTTAGGGCTTCTACAGATATGTTGAGAGCAAAAGAACAGAAAGGGACAAATTGTTGCTCTGGAAGACCAGAGTGGTAATCTATGTGTGGAGCCGATAGAGATGGAGGAGATCTTCAATATATTTTTTACATCTGTATTTACTCTGGAGACGGACACAGAGTCTATAAATGTGAGGCAATGCTACAGTAAGATCATGAATGCAGAGGAAGAGGTGTTTGAGGTCGAGGCAAATTAGGGTAAATAAACCCCCAGGACCTGACAAGGGGTTCCTTTGGAGCCTGTGGCAGGCTAGCAGAAATTGCAGCGACCCAGCAGAAATATTTAAAAACATCTTTAGTAATGGGTGAGGTGCTGGAGGAATGGAGGAATGGAGGATTGCTATTAACATTCTGTTGTTTAAGAAAGGCTCCAAGAAGAAGCCAGGAAATTATAGGCCGATCCAGTGAGCCTGACATCTATAACGGGAAAGTAATTTGAAGGTGTTCCAAGGGATCAGAGATTTGAATGCAGTATTTAGATAGGCAAGAATTAATTAGGGATAGTCAGCATGCCTGTGTGTGTGGTAAGTTGTGTCGAACCAATAGGGTTTTTCATGAAATTTAACGTACATAGAACATAGAATAATACAGCACAGTACAGGTCCTTCGGCCCACAATGTTGTGCCGACCCTTAAACTCTGCCTCCCATATAACCCCCCACCTTAAATTCTTCCATATACCTGTCTAGTAGTCTCTTAAATTTCACTAGGGTATCTGTCTCCACCACTGACTCAGGCAGTGCATTCCATGCACCAACTCTCCCTGAGTAAAAAACCTTCCTCTAATATCCCCCCTGAACTTCCCACCCCTACCTTAAAGCCATGTCCTCTTGTATTGAGCAGTGGTGCCCTGGGGAAGAGGTGCTGGCTGTCCACTCTATCTATTCCTCTTAATATCTTGTATACCTCTATCATGTCTCCTCTCATCCTCCTTCTCTCCAGAGAGTAAAGTCCTAGCTCCCTTAATCTCTGATCATAATCCATACTCTCTAAACCGGGCAGCATCCTGGTAAATCTCCTCTGTACCCTTTCCAACGCTTCCACATCCTTCCTATAGTGAGGCGACCAGAACTGGACACAGTACTCCAAGTGTGGCCTAACCAGAGTTTTATAAAGCTGCATCATTACCCTGCAGCTCTTAAACTCTATCCCTCGACTTATGAAAGCTAACACTCCAAAAGCTTTCTTAACTACCCTATCTACCTGTGAGGCAACTTTCAGGGATCTGTGGACATGTATCCCCCAGATCCCTCTGCTCCTCCACACTTCCAAGTATCCTGCCATTTACTTTGTACTCTTGAGGTAGTAAATTGGATTGGACATTGGCTTTGTGGAAGAAGCCAGACAGTGATTGTAGATGGTAGCCTCTCTGACTGGAGGCCTGTGACTATGGTGTGCCTCTGGGATCAGTGCTGGGTCCATTGTTTTTTGTTGTCTATATCAATGAGCTGGATGATAATGTGGAAAACTGGATCAGCAAATTTGTGGATGATACCAAGAATGAGAGTGTAGTGGGCAGCGAGGAGGACTATCAAAGCTTGCAGCGGGTCCTGGACCGGCTGGAAAAACGGGCTGAAAAATGGCAGATGAAATTTAATGCAGACAAGAATGAGGTGTTGCAGTTTGGGAGGACAAACCAGGTTAGGACTTACAAGATGCATGAGGCACTGAGGAGTGTGGTAGAACAGAGGGATCTAAGAATACAGATCAATAATTACTTGAAAGTGGCATCACAGATAGGTAGGGCCATAAAGAAAGCTTTTAGCACATTGGCCTTCATAAGTCAAAGTATTGAGTATAGGAGTTGGGAGGTTATATTGAAATTGTTTAAGATGGTGGTGAGGTCTAATTTGGAGTATTTCCAGCATCTGCAGATTTTCGCTTGTTTATGATCGGAGTATTGCGTGCAGTTTAAGTCACTTACAGTAACTATAGGAAAGAGGTAAATAAGATTGAAAGAGTGCAGAGAAAACTTACAAGGAGGATGCCTGGACTAGATGACCTGCGTTATAAGGAAAGTCTGAAACAGGTTAGCATGTTATTCCCAAAAACATAAAAGATTGAGGGGAGATTTGATAGAGGCCAACAAAATCATGCTGGGTATAGATAGAGTAAATGCAAGCAGGTTTTTTTTAGACTACAACTAGAGATCATGGATTAAAGGTGAAAGTGAATTAAGGGGAACATGAGGGGGAGCTTCTTCACTCAGAGGGTGGTGAGAGTGTGGAACGAGCTGCCAGTACAAGTGGTGGATGTGGGGTCAATTTCAACATTTAAGAGTAATGCGGATAGGTACATAGATGAGAGTGGTATGAAGGGCTATGATCCAGCTGCAGGTTGATGGTACTGGGTAGTTTAATGGTTCGGCAGAGACAAGAAGGGCAGAAGGGCCTGTTTCTGTTCTGTAGTGTAGTGAGACTGTATGAATCGATGTCAGAAGTCACAGGCTGATGGAGGATAAGAAAGCTGGAAAATATGCCATTATGTGCCATCATGAAAGAGAATGAGATTTGGGAGCTATGTTCCCTCTAAGATGTGCACGTGCACACACATTTTTCAACCAGCACACAAAGGAAATTAATGTGCGCACAAAAGGTTAGTTACCTAAAATAATGTGGTGATTAATAATTATACTTACAAAAAATAATCATTTTGTTAAATGTTTCTGTTAACTAGTTAGTCATGTTTTCAAATAAAACAATGCTCAAATGGTGGCATTTGTACTTCAAAATGAACAGTTTTGCAACCTTGCACAGTTGAAGGACTTTGGGGGAACCTTTCTTGCGTCTAGTGCGAACTGTGAGCAAGGTTTTAGCCTAATGAATCAACTCAAAAACAAACTGAGAAACTGTTTAGGTGAATGTCATTTGGATATGTTAATGAGAATCAAAAGCTATCAATTGAGTGGAAGTTCTATTCGTCTAGATAGAGTTTACAAAGAATGGGTAAATGTCAAAGACAGGAGAGAGAAAAAATAACTGAGTGACTTAAATATGTATGTTATTTTGTTGTTATTCTGTGCAGTTTTATGTCAAATATTTTGTAAACCTACATAAACTGTGCCATGTGTGCATTCCGTGCACACATACTTTTGTCACAGGAAAAGAAGTTTGCACAACATATGATTTTTGCGCACACTGGCTACTAAAAATTAGAGGGAACATGTGTGAGAGTTTGGTTTGGGGGTTCCCAGTGCTCTGAGAGGGTGGAAACCTGACTGGACTTGTTCAAGCATGAAGTTGTAATTGAGGTTTGCAAAGATTTAGGAGATCATGCATGGTGTTAGTAAATCTTTAGAGAAAAAAATTATTTTAGGGACAAGGCAGTAGTTTGCAAGGACAGAACAATAATGGATGCATTTGAGAAGACACTGTTAACAATAGCTTGAAAGGGAGGAAAATGTCTCTTTATGTTTTAAATTCCTATGATTTATGGATAAATGAATTTCTGTTAGGACTATAATATAATGGTTTCTATAATATGGCATACAGTACACCACGGCCACTTTATTAGTATATGTTCGTGGTCTTCTGCTGCTGTAGCCCATCCACTTCAAGGTTCATTATGTTGTGTGTTCAGAGATGATCAGCACACCACTGCTACAATGTGTGGTTATTCAAGTTACTTTTGCCTTCCCGCCAGTTTGAACCAGTCTGGCCATTCTCCTTTGACCTCTCTCATTAACAAGGCATTTTTGCCCACAGAACTACCGCTCATCGGATGTTTTCTCTTAGTTTTTTACACCATTCTCGGTAAAGTCTAAAGACTATTGTGCATGAAAGCCCCAGGAAATACTTAAAATTATGAAGGGCTTGGACAGAATGGATGGAAGTAAATTGTACCTATTGCTTAGATAGGACAAGCGAGAACATAATGAATGACTGGCAAAGAAATATGGTGAAAATTTCTTAATGTTGTAAGTGGTTAATAGTGAAACCAGATTCAATTGCAGCTGTCGAAAGGGAATTGGATAAATCTCAGAAAGGAAAGAATACACTGTGTGAAGGAGGGGAGATGAAACTACTTGGATTGCTCTCACATGGAGCTGCTACAGTATCGATGGGCCGAATAGTCTCCATATAGTTCCTGCCATTCTTAATCATAAGGTAATAGACATAGGAACAGAATTACGCATTTGGCTCACTGAGTCTGTTCTAACATTCCATCATGGTTGTCTTACTATCCCTCCCAACCCCATTCAGCTGCTTCTCTCCATAACCTTACTAATCAAGAATCTATTTTGTGAGTTCTTCCTCATTCTTGACCAAGCAAGTTGTGCATAATGTAATCATGAAAACAATCATCATTTTTATGTTGCCAAATCTACAAACTTTTTTGCTTTTTTTTTCATTTACAGGTGACGGTGAGAGCAAGTTTTGTGTTTTGATCTCTCTTTCATTTTAAGCAAAGGAGAAGAAAATGGTCTTAAATGGTGGGATAGAATGAATTACACTGATCAGTAAATCATCATACATCCTGATACATTTTCTTACCAGTTCACATAAGTAGAAAAGAAAATTCGGTAAGTATTAATTAAACTCATCATTTGCTATGTTTTCCAGGTTATGCTATTTTCTAAGTCTAATTTCACTCCCATCGTTCCCAATGCTACAAAATCAGAATCAGAATCAGGTTTATTATCACTGGCATGTGATGTGAAATTTGTTAACTTAGCAGCAGCAGTTCAATGCAACACATAATCTAGAAGAGCGAGAAAAAAATAATAATAAATAAAATAAAACATAATAAATAAATAAGTAAATCAATTACATATATTGAATAGATTTTTTAAAATGTGCAAAAACATTATATTCATGTATATTAAAAAAAAGTGAAGTCATGTCCAAAGCTTCAATATCTATTCAGGAATTGGATGGCAGGGGGGAAGAAGCTGTTCCTGAAATGCTGAGTGTGAGCCTTCAGGCTTCTGTACCTCCTACCTGATGGTAACAGTGAGAAAAGAGCATACCCTGGGTTCTGGGGGTCTTTAATAATGGACGCTGCCTTTCTGAGACACCGCTCCCTAAAGATGTCCTGGGTATTTTGTAGGCTAGTGCCCAAGATGGAGCTGACTAGATTTACAACCTTCTGCAGCTTCTTTCGGCCCTGTGCAGTAGCCCCTCCATACCAAACAGTGATGCAGCCTGTCAGAATGCTCTCCACAGTACAACTATATAAGTTTTTGAGTGTTCTTGTTGACATGACAAATCTCTTCAGTCTCCTAATAAAGTATAGCCACTGTCTTGCCTTCTTTATGACTACATCAATACGTTGGAACCAGGTTAGATCCTCAGAGATCTTGACACCCAAGAACTTGAAGCTGCTCACTCTCTCCACTTCTGATCCCTCTATGAGGATCGGTATGTGTTCCTTTGTCTTACCCTTCCTGAAGTCCACAGTCAGCTCCTTCGTCTTACTGATGTTGAGTGCCAGGTTGTTGCTGCGGCACCATTCCACTAGCTGGCATATCTCACTCCTGTACACCCTCTCATCACCACCTGAGATCCTACCGACAATGGCTGTATTGTCAGCAATTTTGCAGATGGTATTTGAGCTATGCTTAGCTACACAGTCACGTGTATACAGAGAGTAGAGCAGTTGGCTAAGCACACACCCCTGAGGTGCGCCAGTGTTGATCGTCAGTGAGGAGGAGATGTTATCACTGATCCGCACAGATTGTGGTCTTCCGGTTAGGAAGTTGAGGATCCAATTGCAGAGGGAGGTACAGAGGCCCAGGTTCTGCAACTTCTTAATCAGGATTGTGGAAATGATCGTATTAAATGCTGAGCTATAGTCGATGAACAGCATCCTGACGTAGGTGTTTGTGTTGTCCAGGTGGTCTAAAGCCATGTGGAGAGCCATGAAAATTGTGTCTGCCATTGACCTATTGTGGCGATAGGCAAATTGCAATGGGTCCAGGTCCTTGCTGAGGCAGGAGTTCAGTCTAGTCATAACCAACCTCTCAAAGCATTCCATCACTGTGATATGAGTGCTACCGAGTGATGGTCATTAAGTCATTAATGAAATCATGAAATTCTAATGTATTTTGTTTCTTATGATTTTATTAAAAATAAGTTAAGCTGTCCCCCTGCCTGAAATGGTCATCTGGAGTTCCTGGTTGCAAGACATTTTAATTCCCATTGCCATTCCCACATTGATCTGCCTGTCCTTGGCCTCCTCCACTGCCATCGTGCAAACTAGAAGAACAGCACCTCATACTATGCTTGGGTAGTTTACAATCCAATGTCCTGAACATTGAATTCTTCAATTTCTGGTAACCTGTTCTGTCTGTCTCTGTCCCTTCCTCTTACACAAATACATCTTCTACAACCAACCCCAAAGCCCCCTATCAACTAGTTTCTTTCCCCATCCCCACACTCCATCCACTGGGGCCCTATCCACTCTCCACACTATTGCCAAATATCCAGCATCTCTCCCTGATTTGGTTCCATTCTTCACTTTTCTTTCTTATCAATTCCAAAGTCTGCAGTCCTTTCTTATCTCTATTTATCACTTCCCTGCCTTTGTCATTATCTGCACCCTTCCCTGTCCTACCCGATTCCATCTCTCAATCAACCCTGCTCACTTGGATCCACTCACCTCTTACCAGTTCCTGCCACACACCACTCCCTTCTGTCCTTATACCAGCTATCTTCCCCCTATTCTTTCAGTCCAGATGGAGGCTCCCAACCTGGAATGTCAACTGTCCAATTCCATTTGCAGAGATTGTCAGACATGCTGAGTCTCTCCAGGAGCTGTTTGTTGTTATGGTTTCTGCAGTGTCTTGTGTTTTTCTAGAAATTGTTTGATATGGTGTCATAGAACACTACAGCACAGAAGCGGGCCCTATGGCCTATCTGGTCCATGCTGAACTATTATACTGACTTGTCCCCACAACCTGCACCTAGATAATAACTGCCCATACACCTCCCATCCATGCATCTGTCCAAATTTGTCTTAAATGTTGAAATCAAAACTGCAGCCTGTTCCATACTCTCACCACCCTCTGAGTGAAGTTCCTCCTAATGTTCCCATTAAACATTTCACCCTTCACCCTTAACCCATGACTGCTAGTCTACTCTCACCCAATTTCAGTGGAAAAGGCCTGCTTGCATTTACCCTGTCTATATCCTTCATAATTTTGTATACCACTATCAAATCTCCTCTTATTTTCCTGTGCTCTAGGGAATAAAGTTCTAATCTATTCAACCTTTCCTTAGAAGTCAGGTTTCCAAGTTCCAGAAACATCCCTGTAAATTTTCTCTGCACTCTTTCAATCTTTCCTGTAGGTAAGTGACCAGAACTTATCACAGTACTCCCAATTAGTCCTCACCAACATCTTAAACAACTTGAATATCCCACCTCCTGTATTCAATACCTTGACTTATGAAGTGCAATATTCCAAAAGCTCACTTCACAGCCCTGTCTACCTGTGACACCACTTTCAAAGTAGTATGGATCTATATTCCCAGTACACTTTGCTGATTGCAGCAAACCCAAATTGTAAAATTTGATACCTTTGAAAACCAAGTTATTTAACAAGACTTAACAATATGGATGATAGAAATATGGAAAACAAATGCTGAAAATGTTCTGCAAATTGGGCAGTGGAGAGAGAAATAATGTTAGTGATGCAGGCGAATGAGATCTTTCAAAATTGGAAGAAATTAGAGAGATTTCTATTCCAATCAAGCATGAAGGCTTCCATAAAATGACAGATTAATGAAGATGTGGATGAGCAAATGGCCAAAAGATTGGAGTAGGCCACAAATGACTGATAATGAAACATCTAAAGAAACAAGAACAATGGCACCATTGCATTGATACTTGCTACTTCAGTGTGATGCTCACACATAAAGAAATGCCATTTGAGCACGAAAGGTAACAGAATTTGCATTGAGGTGGGAAGAAAAGGATACATAGAAGTATTGTAAAAGAATTCTTAACTGAGGCAAGGTTGATTTATAGGAAAAAGCATTGACGAATATATGGAAACTGATAACTTGCAATATTTACCAGAATTTGTGGGTGTTGGCATAAAGCCTCATGCAGATAACTATATGTAGAGATGGGAAATACTCTCAAAGTAAAATAATTCATTTCATAAGGTTAATACTTACTTCATAAGGTTATTTATGGAGAAACACATTTAAACATATCTGTACACATCAGAAGATTGATATACTCTGAGAAACATATTCCAATGCGATCTTAAAACAAATTTGTTTCAAATTATAATCGCAACACAAAGAACTTACCATACCACCATCCCCCACACAAAAATAATCTGCTCAAAAAATTAAGTATCAGTCACCTTATCAAAAACATTCTGTGAATAAATAAATACAAGGTATTAGTATTCGTATTCAGTCATTCAACTAAAAATTGATTTAAACTCAACTGAACTTAATGCAATGCTAGGAAATTTGTATAAATTTTATAAAGATGTGGGATGTTGAACTCTGTTAATCAGCTGTATCTGACTCAAAGGAATGAAAAAAACTCAGAAATAGAAACAAATTTGATGCCTTGAATGCCAACTTGTTTTAATTATCCATTGTATTCTGTAAAGTGGAAGTTCTCTGCCAAATTTACACGAAAATCGCCTGGCTTCTGTCAGAAATGAAAGAATAGCCCAGGGCTCAATTACATGCTATTTGACTGCACCAGACTTTATCTCGCAAAACGCTCCACTTGAACAATTTTCGTAATATTATGAGTAAGATTAAAAATTCACAGAGCAACCTGGATCTTCATTTTATAAAATCTTGCTCATTTCCCTGAAATGACTATGATCTATAGACGCTTTTTCTCTGACAGGAACTTCAGATGCTCATTTTCAGCCAGGAGAATTACTCAAACCTGAATCAAACCACAGCAACAGCGAATGTCAAGGAAGTGGTTTTAACTTATCATGAATGACAGAGCATTAATAAGTCCGACAGTCAAAGGTGGCACCAGTCTCAAACAGCAACTTGTGCAATATAGACTGGTGGGAAAGCAAATTGAAAAAGTTTTGCACTTCAACCTTTTCATTATATTATACCTTTTTGAATATTATATATCTCATATTGTTATATTTTTATTATACGTTCAGTCTGAAAAAATGTTAGTATTAATGCTGGGTTTATCGATATAAATTTAAACATGATGGTAAATACAATGCATGGAACAGTTCCAGTTAGTGCCCACTGCACACAGCATGAAAATGCCTCAAGAAGAGACATGGTCTTAGGTAAAGAGTTTCTGGGGCTCTCAGTAAGGCGCAGCATAGGAGATTGGTCAACAAAGTTAGAGAACTTGGAACCAGGATTTCATGGACAGAAAGGAATGGATGGGAATAAATAGATCCTTCCCCGCTTGATAGGCTGTGGGGTATGGACTGCTGCTTGTGTCCTAATTATTCATCTACTACTTGGCTCAGGGAATGAAATGCCATATTTTCAAATTTGATAAAAATAGCAAACTAGATGAGTTATAAGTAAAGATTATGTTGTAAAGAAACTTCAGTTGTGAGTAGAGTGAGTGGGTGAGAACGTGGCTGAGGTGTAAAAAATATGAGGTCACCTCTTTTTCACATCTAATAGAAAAACAGTCCTTGTTAAATGGTGAGACATTAGGTGGTGTTAATGTTCACATGGACTTGATGTGTTGCTGCACAAATCACCGAAAAACCACAAGTAATTAGGAGAATCCATGACATGTTTTAGCCTTTTCAAGTGGCTTAATTAACCACTTTAAATTGCCCCTAGTCTGTATGCGAGTGCCAGAACCTTGAGGGAGTCGATTGTAATGTGGGGAGAATAAATAATAATAACGTAGCACTGTTGTTGATGGTCTGTGCGCACTTCATAGGGAAAGACTGTTCCTCTGTGCATGATTCTTCACCATGACAAAGTCATATTTCAATTGTACAGGTTATTGGTATAACTGCTCACAGTTCAGGATTCCTTACTAAATTAAAGGATGAGCTTGCTGTAAAGGAAGTATAGCAAAGATTTTGGGACAGTGGGTTAGCTATATGTGGAGAGGTTAAGGAGACTAGGGCCGTATTCTTTCGCATTCTGAAGAATAAAGGCGAGCTCACTGAGCCTTACCTTTTTAAGGGCTTGATAGACAGGGTGCAGGGAGAGTGCTTTCACTAACTGAGAAGCTTGGGATGAAATTTCTCCATTCAGAGGGTGGTGAACCTCTAGAATTCCCTTATCTCAGATGGGCATGGAAGCTCTGTGTTCATTCAAAACAGAGTGCAAAAGATCTATGGACATAAAGGGAATTGGGAATATATGTACAGTGCTGTAAAGTAGCACTGAGATAGAAGACCAGTCATGGTCCTGAATGTTGGAGAAATTTGAAGAATTGGGGGACCATTCCTGCTCATTTTTCTTGCTATTCATATTCTTATATGTTATACAGTTGATTCCAGTTAATTGGGAATTTGGTTAATCGAGGCATCTGCTTATTTGGGCCAAGTCTTAAATTTTAAGGATTCAGAGTTCAAATTTCAAAGTACCAAGTATGTATACACTATACAAACTTGGGATTTATTTTGAGCTATCGACAGTCATGTTGAATGTTACAATGAAAATTAAGACTTGGAGGATGCTTTGTTTGATGGCAGTCCATTATCTGCACTAGATGCTTGTGCTGATTTTCTTAATTTACAATCAATCAAAAGAACACAGCAGTGTACATTGAATGGATTCCTCCATTGGTAACTATTTGGAACTACTGTACTGTAGCAGTGTCATTAGTGTTCTAATTTGTTCTGTATTTCCATTTAAATAAATAATTTGTTACCATTTAAATGATAGTTTGTATTTGTTTACATGTTTTTAACTATTTCACCTAACCAGGGCCACTTAATTTGGCCAAAATCTACTGGTCCCAAAGTGTACCAGTACATGATATAACACCAACAAAAATCAAAAACGGGTGGGGGGTGAAATAGGTAACAGCTGCTCTTTCTCTGTAAGTTGTCACATTTTGTCAGGATACATTTCAATCATTATATGTGTGACATGTGACCAATTGTTATTAAAAGAAAATTAAATTAGAATTCTGCAATAAAATAATTAAAATAGAATACATACTTAGACTATACTTTATGTGGGAAAAAACACAAAGATGGAATTCTAAAGCAATGCCCAGATTCCTTGCATTTCCTGGCGCAAAATCCCATTGTGCTACAATTGGCCATATCATTAAAACCACAGAAAAATATTTAATACGGACTTTCAGTTTTATAGACTGTGACGAGAATACACATAAATTAAGGTGTTTGCTGGCCTGGGCTAGCATCAGCGGCATCAGCAGTTGGTCTGCCACCTGTCCTCAGGGGAGGGAGAGATAAGGCACACAATGAAGCAGCATTTGGAGGTGTTAATGAAGGAGCCATCAGTCTGGGTATTGTCTAGAGCGGCTCCCCCTTTGAACCCTGAACTGTTTGAAGTGATGGACAGGCGATCTGGAGGTATGTAATGAAGGGACGGGAGAGAGAACTGTCTGGGGCGGCTCCCCCTTTGAACCCTGAACTGTTTGAAGTGATGGACAGGCGATACCCCAGCAGGGGGATAAAAAGGGACAGGTTCGCTAAGGCAGGACACACACGACACTCGAGGTAACGAGACCCTGGAAGCGGTGCGCCTCTCACGAGTCGGTGGGAAGTACCGGGCCACAAACGCACAGGGTGGAAAGGTACGATCAGCGGGAACCCGGTGTGTGTCCGCCCTTGCTTAGGTGTCAGGTTCACTGCAGAGGATCGACCGCATCTGGAGGAGGGGTCACAGTCAGTGACCTCAGGTGACATCACAAAGGACCCGCCCGAAAGCTGCTTGTGAGCAATATCGCCGGTCTGTGAGTGGAAGCCGTTTCTGAATGATCAGTCGTTCCCGTTCTCTCTCTCCCTCCGCCCCCACGTTGTCCATCGCCATGGCAACGATTACTGCGAACTGAACTAAATTGGACTGAACTTTGTGTCACTTTGAAATTGGTCATTTACCCCTAGACAACGATAGAGCTTGATTGATCCTGTTATCTTAATTCTGTGCACATGTGTGTTTATCATTGCTGAACTGTTGCATTTATTATCCTTTCCATTACTGTGTTGCTTGTTAATTTAATAAAACTTTCTTAGTTCTAGTAATTCAGACTCCAACTGAGTGATCCATTTCTGCTGGTTTGGCAACCCAGTTACGGGGTACGTAACATAAGTGGGGTTCTTGTCCGCGATTTTGAACGCTAAATTTGGGACGGAGTAAATTGATTGGGTTAAAATTCTGGAAAAAAAGAAAAAACAAACAGCAGAAATGGAGGCTGAGGAATTTATAAAGGCGCCGACCTTGGAGGCATTAGAGGATGCCAGGAAATCGGAATTGGTAGCTGTGGCCAAACGGTTGAATCTTGCTAAGGGGAAGTCGACAATGAGGAGAGAGGAGATACACAGAGCTATCGTAGAGCACTATGTATCTAAAGGTGTGTTTCCCCAAGGCGAGCTGGGGGTGGTGTCTATTGAAAAACCTGCTGGAGACGCGGTACAGGTACAGCTTGAAAATCTGAGACTCGAGCATGAGTTCCGGGTACGGCAGTTAGAACACGAAGAGAAGCAGTTAGAAAGGCGGGAGAAAGAGAGTTAGAAAGGTGGGAGAGAGAGAGAGAGAGAGAGACAGCTGGAGCGAGAGGAGAAACAGAGGGAAAGGGAATTTGAGCTGGAGAAGTTAAAGATAAGGGCAGAGCAGGGGCTCGTGCCGAACCAAGGTGGAGGGTTCTGGGCGACCCAGGAGGTTAGGTTGGTTCCCCCATTTGACGATACCGACGTAGATCGGTACTTTCTCCATTTCGAAAAAGTGGCTATAAGTCAGGAATGGCAGAGGGATAAGTGGGTTGTTTTGCTTCAAAGTGTACCAAAAGGGAAAGCCCAAGAAGCTTACTCAGCTTTGTCCGCGAAGATACCCAGAGGTATGAGGTGGTGAAAGAGGCCATCCTCAGGATCTATGAGTTGGTCCCGGAGGCATACCGGCAGAGGTTCCGGAATGCGAGGAAGCAGTGGGACCGCACGTATTTAGAGTTTGCCCGTGAGATGCAGACATATTGTGAGCGTTGGTGTGCCTCGAAGGGGGTAGAGGGGGATTATGACAGACTGCTACAGCTGATCCTGATTGAGCAGTTTAAAGGTTGTGTCTCTGAGGGTATGAGACCCTACCTAGATGAGAAGGAGGCAGCCACGTTAGCCGCAACTGCTAAGTTAGCGGATGAGTACGCGTTGACGCATAAAATGAAGTTTGCCCCGAGTAAAGGCTACCAGAAGGGTAGTCAGGACAGCGGGGAGAGTCCGCCGGAAAAGTCAGAAAGTAGGCCGGGGACTAGTGAAAAGAATAAGGTAGACCGGGAGCAGTCTGGTAGGAAGTCCCCTGGGGTTGTCTGTTATAATTGTGGGAAAGTCGGACACTTTGCGTCCAGGTGCTTTGCCCCAAAGAAGGAGACGGGAAAAGGAAAAACGGCAATTTTGACTGGCTGTATCGAGCTGGTACACAAACCGTTAGGGAAGGACAGGTCCGCCAAAGTTCAGGAAGGGCGCGAGAAGTTTATCTCAGCTGGATTGGTGTCAGTGAAGGAGGGGTTAAAACCAGTTCCAGTGCGGATCTGGAGAGACACGGGAGCGTGTCAGTCACTAATACTGAAGAGTGTATTAGAGTTTAGCTCAGAGACCCAGACTGGGGAGGTAGAGGTCAAAGGTGTTGGGGAAGGGACAGAGTCAGTCCCTTTGCACCAGATACACTTACAAAGCAACCTGGTCTCTGGACTAGTCACGATTGGGGTGAGGTCCGAATTACCGATGAAGGGCGTGGAAGTCTTGCTCGGTAATGACGTCGCTGGGGGAATCGTGTTCCCAATCGTGAGATTGACAGGTCAGCCTGCCAGCAGTGAGGCCCCGCCCATGGACTCACAGGTCCATCATGGGGCTGCGGTAGTGAATTTAGCTGAAACGTTTCTGCCAACCTTGTACGAGAAGGGGGTAGAAAATGAAAAGGAGGAGTGTAGTGAGACAAGAGGTAGTGAGGGAGCTGGGACAGACGTAGCAGTAGCCAGGAAAGAATTTGTGCAGACGCGGGAGCGAGACGAGGGGCTGATGGTTTCGGCAGAGACAGCTCTCTCTGACACAGACTTGACAAGGGAACTAGTAGGCTATTGTGCGGAGGAGGAAGTGCTAAGGAAGAAAGGGAGACCAAGTACCGTGCCCGCAGATGAGGAATGGGGGGTGGTGCAAAAGAGTTATGGGGATGAGGTTTTTAACATGGCCCACGAGGTACCCCCCGGTGGACATTTTGCGGTGCTGGAGGAAACAGTTGGTGGAATCATGAAAGAGATTTACCGGCTACCCAAGGGGAAGGATGTTATTGATCATGACCGACACGAACTGAGACGGTCACAGGCTTTCGATATGCTAACAAACCTAGTTGGGGTTAGCGTGGACATCAATGAAGCTAGGGGCCCCCGATAAGAGAAAAAGACCATTTTGAAAAGATTAGTATGGGATCGATCAGATGGGAGAAGGCTATTGTTTTGGCCAGGTCTACTGATAAGGTCTCTCCCTTAATCCCTGAACAAAGCGACTTTTTAGCAGAAGTAATTAAATGACTTGCACCCGTGTGTTTGATTGTCCTGAGGCGATGCAAAGAACTGGGACGTTGGGGGATGTCTGTTTTAATAGGCCAGCCTAGTAAACAACATCCATATATAATGAGTAATTCAGTGACTAAAGGGCTGATGAACACAGCAGTGTGTATTGGCAATTTAATACGGCTGTCTGAAGCCAGCTTGATAGTGAATCTTGAAAAAAATAAGTTCGGCCACGCGAAGGTCACTTACCTGAGAATTGTGGTGACACAGGGGCAGCTGGCAGCGATGCAAGCTACAGTGCAGGCTGTCGCTGACCTCCCAACCCCGACAGACTAAGAGGGCCCTCAGAAGGCTCTTGGAGAAGGTGGGGTACTGTAGGAAGTGTTGCAATAACTCTGCGGTCACTACCCCTTCCCCTCCTACTAAGCCCTTGCGAGAGAATGGGACAATCCTTGTTATTGTGGTCCGGGACAAAACCAAATGAGAGGTTACATTGATCGCAATTCATCAGTGTTTTTGGCCACTATGAAGTTTGCTGAGTTGGAGCCTGGTCTAAGGGATTATTAATAACACATATAAAAGGAACAGAAAATGTGATGACTGTCTGTCAAGCTGTTGACAACTTCAAACTCGCTGTGTTAGCAAAATAGCTGATAAAGATGTATATTTGTGTGTGTATCAAATAATGTATTCATGTTTGTAATTTTTACCTCCCGGTAAAAATCCTTAAAGGGGGGAAGTGTGACGAGAATACACATAAATTAAGATGTTTGCTGGCCTGGGTTAGCACCAATGGCATCAGCAGTTGGTCTGCCACCTGTCCTCAGGGGAGGGAGAGATAAGGCACACAATGAAGCAGCATTTGGAGGTGTTAATGAAGGAGCCATCAGTCTGGGTATTGTCTAGAGCGGCTCCCCCTTTGAACCCTGAACTGTTTGAAGTGATGGACAGGCAATCTGGAGATGTGTAATGAAGGGATGGGAGAGAGAACTGTCTAGAGCGGCTCCCCCTTTGAACCCTGAACTGTTTGAAGTGATGGACAGGTGATACCCCAGCAGGGGGATAAAAAGGGACAGGTTCGCTAAGGCAGGACACACACGACTCTCGAGGTAACGAGACCCTGGAAGCGGTGCGCCTCTCACAAGTCGGTGGGAAGTACCAGGCCACAAACGCACAGGGTGGAAAGGTACGATCAGCGGGAACCCGGTGTGTGTCCGCCCTTGCTTGGGTGTCGGGTTCACTGCAGAGGATCGACTGCATCTGGAGGAGGGGTCACAGTCGGTGACCTCAGGTGGGGTCACAGTCGGTGACCTCAGGTGACATCACAAAGGACCCGCCCGAAAGCTGCTTGTGAGCAATATCGCCGGTCTGTGAGTGGAAGCCGTTCTAAATGATCAGTCGTTCTCGTTCTCTCTCTCCCTCCCCCCACGTTGTCCATCGCCATGGCAACGATTACGGCGAACTGAACTAAATTGGACTGAACTTTGCGTCACTTTGAAATTGGTCATTTACCCCTAGACAACGATAGAGCTTGATTGATGCTGTTATCTTAGTTCTGTGCACATGTGTGTTTATCATTGCTGAACTGTTGCATTTATTATCCTTTCGATTACTGTGTTGCTTGTTTCTTTAATAAAACTTTCTTAGTTCTAGTAATCCAGACTCCAACTGAGTGATCCATTTCTGCTGGTTTGGCAACCCAGTTACGGGGTACATAACAAGACACAACCCTAATGCAGATTCTGGAAATCCAGAGCAACATTCATAAAATGCTGGAGGAACTCAGCAGGTCAGACAGCATCCATGGAAATGAATAAAGTTAACGTTTCAGGCCAAGACCCTTCATCAGGACTGGAAAGGAAGGGGGAAGATGCCAGAATAAAAAAGTGGGGCAAGGGAAGGAGGAAAATCTAGAAGGTGATAGGTGAAGTCAGATGGGTGAGGAAGAGGAGAACCAAGTAAGAAGCTGGAAGGTGATAGGCAGTAAAGGCAAAGAGCTGGAGAAGAAGGCATCGGAGAGAAGAGGAGTGTGAACCATGGGAGAAAAGGAGGAAAAGCACCAGGGGGAGGTGATAGTCAGGTGAGGAGAAGAGGTAAGAGGCCAGAGTGCGGAATAGTGGAAGAGGGAAGGGGAGGGAAAAGTATTACCAGACATTGGAGAAATCAATATTCATACCATCAGGTTGGAGGTTACCCAGATGGAATATGAGGTGATGCTCCTCCAGCCTGAGAGTGACCTCATCATGGCTGAAGAGGAGGCCATGGATCACAACATTAGAACAAGAATAGGAACAGGAATTAAAATGGTTGGGTACTGGAAATTCCACTTTTTGTGGATGGAGCAGAGGTGCTTGACTTTCCAATTTTACAGCTTATTTTCTTAATATCAATGCTCCTAAAGTGTTTTTGAACCAAGGAAGTGTAGGCACAGAATCACTAAATTCTGTAAGAAATGCAATAATATTTCTGAAGAAAATGTCAACAATATCATGAGCTGAGAGGTACTTAGTGAGAAAAAAGGTAACATTCTTAAATTAAACATTATACTCTAAAGCCATCTATAATTTAAAATATTTGAAAAAGTAGATTCTGTATTTAACTGTTCTATTTTTGAGTATTTATGTGAAATGAACTTTGAACCTAATACGCAGGAAAAGAAGTTTCAGCGTTTTTTCATTGTAATTTGATGGAATTCTACCTGATTAATTGATGCCCACATAAATTTAGCCAACAAATTAAGAAACCTCCATCATGGGGTTTCTTTTAATTCTAAATTTCTTCCCTTTAAGTACTTCTGGTTTATTACCAACATAATATTTTTCAAACATATACTTTATTCATGAAATATATGGCTATACAAAATGAACATGGCTTCACCTTCATTTACCTTACTTAGCACAACATTTCATTCCCTTACAATATGCCCACAAGCCAAGAATATTTTATTCCTAAAAATGCTGCTGTGAAACTAAGAAGATATTACACAGAGCCTGGTCCCTTGGTGTGCAGTGGCAATAAGTCCCTAAACGGTAGCCATTTCTCATAAAGCCTTTGTGGTGGCTGCACTGACCTTCAGTGAATCCCTCAGCATATCATTCTGCACCTTGGAATGTTCTAATTAGCAGCAGCTTGTTGTGGACCTCTCCATTCATTGGAAGAACAACATGTTTGGAGCAAACCATGGTGAGTCTTTCACAGAGTTGATGATCTTCAAGGAACAGTTGATGTTTGTCTCAGATGGGTTCCTGAATAACACAACCACTCTGGATGAACCTCCGCAAACACTTTCTTTCTGTATTCCTTTGCAAACATATGGCCCGCAAGGAGGTGGATTGCTGGTAAGGTAGACAGTATGCAGGGGGAAGCTCTGTGGGAAAGATCTGATGGGAAAAACCAAGAAGGATATGGTGTGTGCTTGCAAGTTCTGGTGATGGCAAGTTTTAGGGTAATACAACATGAGAACAGGCCTTTTGGCCCAACTCATTTATACCAACTAAGATGTCCATCTAAGCAAGTCCCATTTTCCCCGTTTGGCCTATCCCTCTAAACCATTCATATCCATGTACCTGTCCAAGTATATTTTAAATGCTGTTATTGCACCTGCCTCAATCACTTCCTCTGGCAGCTCATTCCATATACTGTATGTATGGCTCTCTATGTGAAGAAGTTGCCTCTTGGGTCCCTTTTAAATCTTTCCCCTCTCACCTTCAACTTATGCCCTCTCGTTTTTGATTCCCATTCCCCAGGGGAAAAAAAAGACCAGTTGGCTTTGAAAATCTGCTGAAGGAACAATCCCACAAAATTCACTGTCTGCTCCCACAGGGTCTACAGAACATTCCATACTAAACACTGCCTGGTTGACTTGTAGTTAAAGACATCTCCCTGCAGAAACATTTCTAAAGGGAACAAGTGGTACGATGCAGTACATCTAAATGGGATGTTCCAAACACTGTAACAGTGGAGACAGTAGAACCACAGCACCTGGTGACACTTGCTATTTGTTACTTTAGCTCTCTGCACAGCTTGATGGAGAGGTGGCCATCAAGATGTGGTAAAGTTGGAAATATTTTTACCTGTTTTCTCTGGAATTTTCCATGACTGAAGACTTGATGCAGGGATCAGGGTTACAGATTACTGAATTATTGGGTTCTCTTCTGGAGAATGTACAACCTATACAAAAGGGACAGATTACATATGAACATGGGAGAGACCAATGACCTTGCTTGCAAATTTGCTGGAGCTTTTGGGGAGGGTTTAAATTAGGTTGACAGGGGGATGGGAACTGGTGTGTTAGGTCAGATAATGGAGCAGATGGTGTAAATGTAGATGCAATGTGTAGAGAGACAGTAAGGACAGATAGGCAGTGGATAGGGTGTAAGTGCAGTTAGTTAGATGTTTTGAAATGTATTACGTTAGTGTGAGAAACATTAAAGAACAAAGATGATAAACTTAGAGCATGGATCAGAACATGTAATTACAATGCTGCGGCCATTACAGAGACTTGGCTCTCACAAGGGCAGAATTGGCTGTTTGATGTTCTGGGGTTTAGATGTTTCAAAAGAGATATTGTGAAAGGTCGGTGGGGTTGGTGGGTGGCAAAGCAAATCCAGGATTAGTAGCACAACTGCAGAAGTCTCGGCCTGAAACGTCGACTGCACCTCTTCCTACAGATGCTGCCTGGCCCGCTGCATTCACCAGCAACTTTGATGTGTGTTGCTTGAATTTCCAGCATCTGCAGAACTCCTGTTGTTGACATTCTGGAGGGATTGTCTATGGAGTTAGTATGAGTGGAAATCAGAAAGAAGAAGGGAACAATCACTATGTTGGGAATATTCTATAGGCCCCCCAATAGCTACTGGGACACTGACTTCTAGATAAGTAGGCAGATTTTGGAAAGGTGCAAAAATAGCAGGGTTGTTTCATGGATGACTTCAACTCCACTAATATTGATTGGCACCTCCTTAGTGCAAAAAGATTAGATAAGGCATAATTTTTAGGTGTGTAGGTGTGCAGATACTAGAGTAACATACAAAAAGCTGGTGGAACTCAGCAGGTCAGGCAGCACCTATGGAAATAAAAACAGTTGATGTTTCAGGCCTGGAAAGGAAGGGCAAAGAAGCCAGAATAATTGATTAAGGTAAAGTGGATGTGACACATATGGATTTTAGTTCGGCATTTGACAAGTTTTCCCTGTGGTAATCTCATCCAGAAAGTCATAAGGCATAGGACCCATGGAAACTTAGCTGAGTGGATTTGTAGTTGGCTTGCCCACAGAGGGAAGAAGGTGGACGAAGGTGATTAGTGGTGTCCCGCAGAGATCTGTTCTGTGACCGCTGCTCTTTGCGATTTTTATAAAAGACTTGAATGAGGAAGTGGAAAGGTGGAATAGAAAGCAAGAAGAAGGCATGAAGGTTGGATAGTGTAGAAGGTTGTTGTAGGTTATGAGATATAGACAGGTTTAGAGTTGGGTAGAGATGTGGCAGATGGAGTTCAATCCCCGAAAGTGTGGAATTATACAATTTTCAATATCTGACTTGAAGCTGGAATACAAAGTTAATGGTAGGATTTAAACAATGCGGTGTAACAGAGAGATTGGGGTCTAAGTCCATAGATGCCTTAAAGTCACACAAGTAGCTAAGTGGTTAAAAAGGCATATGGTGTGCTGGCCTTTATTAATCAGAGGATTAAGTTCAAGAACCATAAAGTCAATGCTGCATTGCTATAAAACTCTGTTTAGACCACACTTCGAGTGTTGTGTTCAGATCTGGTCATCTCATTATAGGAAGGATATGGAAGCTTTAGAAAGGGTGAACTGGAGATTTACCAGGATACTGCCTGCATTAGGGAACATGTCTAATGAGGAAAGTTTGACTGAGCTAGGACATTTCCCCTTAGAGCAGGGGTCTCCAACCTTTTTTGCATTGTGGACCGGCCGACCGGGGGGGGGGGGGGGGGTTGCCAACGGACAAGAGTAGCAGTCAAATGCGTTGTTTACCCAGAAAGACTACAATGACCATGAAGCCTTGTGCGGGCACCAGTACGCATGAGCATCGTGACCTGCCAATTCCTCCTCCCCCCGCCCCCCCAGCAAATCCTTTTTGGCGATTCTGTTCGTGGGGGTGGGTGTTAATCACTACTGGAATATAGGTGATAAGTGGGTAATACACTCAATTTTGTATCTAAAAGGGTTTATCTAACGAATTTAATATTAAACACACAGCGCATATTTTCCTCGCATGAATAGTGATAGGTCAATTATCAGGGGAGGACAGGGGAGCTTGAAATAAGCGTTGAACGAACTTCCAGTAGAAGTGGTAGAGGCAGGTTCGATATTATCATTTAAAGAAAAATTGGATAGGTATATGGACAGGAAAGGAATGGAAGGTTATGGGCTGTGTGCAGGTCTTAGTAGCGTTCGGCACGGACTAGAAGGGCCGAGATGGCCTGTTTCCATGCTGTAGTTGTTATACGGTCACTCATAAATCAATAGCATCATAACATTTTAAGTAACATTTGGATATTAAACACACAGCACACATTTTCCCCGTATAAATATATAAAATCATTGCAACACACCAATATCGCTGAATCAGTGGGAGCCCTGGGCTTGTTTCCCTGCAACAACACGGTGCCATTGAGGGGTGGTGGGAGACAGCGATACTCAAAGGGGGTTCCTTATGTCCAGTCTATTCCGCAGTTTAGTTTTCGTTGCATTCATTGCAGAAAATTCCGCTTCGCAGAAAAATGTTGGAAATGAAAACAACGTTTTCAGTGCTTTCATGGCTATCTCAGGATATTTAGCCTTGACTTTGATCCAAAATGCCGACAGAGATGTTATGTCAAACATACTTTTCAGCTCGCTGTCATTCGCAAGCGTAATGGCTGATCAGTGGCCATGACAGGGAATGAGGAAAGGTGCAGCTGACTCATATCGCTTCCTCGCGGCCCGGTAGCGCATGCTCTGCGGCCCGGTGGTTGGGGACTGCTGCCTTAGAGCAAAGAAAGGTTGAGATGTGACTTGATATGTGTGTATAAAATTATGCAAAACATAGACAGAGTGGATAGCCACACCTTTTACCCAAGGTAGCAATAGCCAATACCAGAGGACATCTATTTAATGTGAGCAGAGCAAAATTAAGGTAGATGTCAGAGGTCTGTTTTTTTACACAGAGAGTGGTAAGTGCCTGAAATGCACTGCTTGGATTGGTAAAAGAGAATGACACAATAGGGCCATTTAACATTCTTAGGTAAGCAGAAGGTTGTATGATCAATGGAAGGTTATAGGCTGTGTAGGAAGTAAAGGTTAGATTGATTGTGGAATAAGCTTATATTGGTTGAAACAATATTGTGAGCTGAAGGGCCCATAGTGTGCTATATTATTCTATGTTCTATATCCTGGAAAGTAAATCAATTATTGTTATTTGGTATGACCCATGTATAACTCCAGATTTCAGAGTCAACAAAGGTCTGGAATGGACAACAAATGCTAGAGCTGCCAGTAGGATCCAAGAATAAACAAATAAAAATAATGATGAACACTTATACTAAAGACAATGTAGCTCACACACGATCAACCTGGAGACCTTGAAGTGAAAAATTGATTATTATTAAAATGTAAATGTGTTTAAAAATGAATCAAATATGGTCCCATGACAGTAGAAGCGATATTCCTAGATTCTCCTTGGTCACTCTCTAACTTTGATCTGAAAGGCTGGACTAGCATCTGGAATGTCCATATCTGTCCATAGATCACAGCTCTAATAAAAATAAAGCTGGATGTCCAATAGTTAGCACACATCTTGTTGGCAAACTATGGTGCAGCGATTGTTCTTGCAACCACTATGCATCAACTAATCAAAGTAAACCAACTTTAAGGTCATACTTTAAATTTGTTCCTTAAGAGGAAGGAAAGTGTATGAGAAGGAACTTACAATGCTTTTAATTTACATTTAATTGTTTCAGTAGCTGGATCTGGAAAGGACAGAGCATCAGCCAAAATTTCAGTTTTTTTTTAAGAGATACATTGCAGAACAGATCCTTCTTGTCCAACAAGTCATGCTGCCCAGCAGTCCACCTGTTTAACCTTAGCCTAATCACAGGACAATTTACAATGATCAGTTAACCTACTCACCAGTACATGTCTGGACTTTGGAACACATGGAGGAAACCTACATGATCACAGGAAGAACATACAAACTTCTTACAGACGGTGCCAAAATTGAACTCCAAACTCCAATGCCCCAAGCTTTAATAGCATCATGCTAACCACTAAGCTACTGTGTATTTGACATTATCCTGCTGAGGCACAGATGATCACTTTAGACACCGGTGTTTACCCGTGTCAGGCTACGCATCTGTGAGGTATCATTTGAACAATATGCTGGAAAGCTGCTGGCACCAGATGTGTGGTGTACAAGCCTTCTTGTGAAGATAACTGAGTGGGAACAATACATCTTAAATGAATGCGATATTACTTACTAATGCTATACTGCACCCTTGGGGTAGGGAAGTAACGTTCAATGCTTAAATGAATCAATGCAGCAGCAGCTATCAGTTTGTATTTATCATGTATATCACATCAGGAAACATGGAAATAATACACACAAGCCTTTCATCTGGTATTTAAATAGCTTGTAATTACCTAAGGCCCCACTTCATTCTTCATATACCCCAATAGTTACAGTTTACCAATTTGAACATGCCCCATTAATTTCTAAACTTTGTTAACCAATCCTTAATTTGCATTTAACCCTTTGAAGTCCTGTGTAGCAATCTTTTACACGGCACTGTCTGAAACCCTTTTGGAAATCTAAACATTCTGTGTTTTCCTTTCATTTGTTTTTCCAGCTGCATCCTTGAAGAACTTTAATAAGCTTGTTAAACAGAATTTCCCTTTCACAGAACTATGTTGACTTTGCCTAATCACATTATGGCATTCTAAGTTCTCTGTTATCATTTTATCAAATATGCATTATAGAATTTTTCAAACAATTGGAACAATTGATGTTCAGGTAAATAGCCCCTATTTACCCATTTTTTCTCCTTCCTTTCCTAAATATCAGTTTTCTTTCTCCTGTTTTCAATTTACGTAATCAAGAAAACACACCACAGAGCAGGAAGTTACAGAGAATCCCAACAACCTCCCTGAAGAATTGTACCATACTCTTGAACCTCTCTTCAGAGTTCTGGCCTTCTCTGGTACTCTTTACTTACTGTCTTCTGTGCTGTGGTGCTGATATTGTTGTCACTTAGCTTTCTACTCGAAAGGTTAAGACCATAAGGCCATAAGATATAGGAGCAGAAGTGGGCCATTCGGCCCATTGAGTCTGCTCCGCCATTCAATCATGGGCTGATCCAATTCTTCTAGTCATCCCCACTCCCCTGCTTTCACTCCATACCCTTTGATGCCCTGGCTAATCAAGAACCTATCTATCTCTGCCTTAAATACACCCAATGACTTGGCCTCCACAGCCACTCAAGGCAACAAATTCCACAGATTTACCACCCTCTGACTAAAGTAAGTTCTCCACATCTCAGTTCTAAAAGCATGTCCTTCAATCCTGAAGTCATGCCTTCTTGTCCTAGAATCCCCTACCATGGGAAATAACTTTGCCATATCTAGTCTGTTCGGGCCTTTTAACATTCGGAATGTTTCTACGGACTCCCCCTTCATTCTCCTGAACTCCAGGGAATACAGCCCAAGAGCTGCTAGATTCTCCTCATACGGTAACCCTTTCATTCCTGGAATCATTCTAGTGAATCTTCTCTGAACCCTCTCCAATGTCAGTATATCCTTTCTAAAAATAAGGAGCCCAAAACTGCACACAATACCCTAAGTGTGGTCTCAAGAGTGCCTTATAGAGCCTCAACAGCACATCCTTGCTCGTGTATTCTATACCTCTAGAAATGAATGCCAACATTGCATTCGCTTTCTTCACCACCCACTCAACCTGGAGGTTAACCTTTAGGGTATCCTGCACGAGGACTCCCAAGTCCCTTTGCATCTCTGCATTTTGAATTCTCTCCCCATCTAAATAAGTCTGCCCATTTATCTCTTCCATCAAAGTGCATGACCATACACTTTCCAACATTGTATTTCATTTGCCACTTATTTGCCCATTCCCTTAAACTATCTAAGTCTCTCTTCAGGCTCTCTGTTTCCTCAACACTACCTGCTCCTCCACCTATCTTTGTATCATCAGCAAATTTAGTCACAAATCCATTAATACCGTAGTCCAAATCATTGACATACATCGTAAAAAGCAGCTGACCAGCCAATGCTCCAACCACACTAGTAACTTCCCTGTAACTCCATGGGCTTTTATCTTGTTAAACAGCCTCATGCGCGGCATCTTGTCAAAGGCCTTCTGAAAATCCAAGTTCGCCACATCTGCTGCATCTCCTTTGTCTACCCTGCTTGTAATTTCCTCGAAGAATAGCAGTAGGTTTGTCAGGCAGGATTTTCCTTTCAGGAAACCATGCTGGCTTTGGCCTATCTTGTCATGTGCCTCCAGATATACTGTAATCTCATCCCAAACAATCGATTCCAACAACTTCCCAACCACTGATATCAGGCTAACAGGTCTATAGTTTCCTTTCTGTTGCCTCCCACCCTTCTTAAACAGCAGAATAACATTTGCAATTTTCTGGTCATCTGGTACAATGCCAGAATCTATTGATTCTTGATAGATCATCGTCAATGCCTCCGCAATCCCTCCAGCTAGTTCCTTCAGAACTCGAAGGTGCATTCCATCAGGTCCAGGAGATTTATCCACCCTCAGACCTATAAGCTTCTTGAGCACCTTCTCAGTCGTAATTTTCACTGCACAAACTCCACTTCCCTGACACTCTTGAATATCCGGTATACCGCAGACGTCTTCCACTGTGAAGACTAATGCAAAATACGCATTCAGTTCCTTTGCCATCTCTGCATCTCTCATTAAAATATCTCCAGCGTCATTTTCTATTGGTCCTATATCTACCCGCAACTCTCCTTTACCCTTTTTATACTTCAAAAAAAGCTTTTAGTATCTTCTTTGATATTAGTCGCCAGCTTCCTCTCATAATTCATCTCTTGTTTCTGAATGATTTTCTTAGTTTCCTTCTGCAAGTTTTTAAAAGCTCAATCTTCAACAAATGAAGGTGATACATAAAGGGCAGATGCACAGTTAGGAGCTCATGTTAGTGTCAGCAGAGACTGAAATTGGCTATAATGTTGAAAACAATTGAAATAAATGTGTCATTTCAGGTTGATAAGATGAAATTGGTGGACCACTCAGCTTAACATATACGAGATGCTGGAGGAACTTAGCAGGTCAGGCAGCATCTTTAGGGACACAGATACATACTGCAGTTCCGTGAATGTGGCAACACAGATAGACAGGGTGGTGAAGAAAGTATTTGGTTGCATTCATTAGTATTTGTCAGGGTATTAAGTTCAGGAATTGGTATGCTGTGTGCAACTGTGCAAGCTGTTGGTGTGATCACACTTGGGAAAATCATAGGCAATTCTGGTCACCCAGCAATATAAAGGATGCCATTCAGCTGGAAAAGAAGCAGAAGAGATCCATAAGGGTGTTGCCTGAACTGGAGGGTTTGAGTTATATGGAGAAGCTGAATAGACTGGGACTATTTCCCTTGTAGGCTAAAAGGTATATAAAATCATGAGAGATGTGGTCACAGTCTTTTTCCATATATGATAAATAAACTAGGCCGAGTACTACAAATGAATGGGCCTCTTGATTGTCAGAATGCTTATGATTTTTCAGCCAGTGATTCAAGCAAGATTAAACCTTGATCAGATATCATTTTTCTAAGAACATTAGTAAAATATTAGAACATTTTCTTTGAAAAATAACAACAGGCTAATCTTCTAACCCCAGTCTTTACTTTATTCAGAGAGGTCTCATCTATCCAATTTGCCTTTGTTTTTTATAAATGGTACTGAAATTAAAAATCAAGAAATGCATATTAAGTTCAAGTCTACTCATCAGTGTTGTAGGAATATAGTTTATAGGCAATATCTTGCAGTATTTTATTAGCCTGGCTCATAATAAAAATGACCATAATACAAATGCTCTTAAAAATAACAATTTATTTCATTTACAGTTTGCAACTTCAACAATGATCACCAGAAACAATGGTTGAAATTAGCTTTGCAATAAATAATGACCTTTGAAACTGTGGCCCGAAATTCTCTGCAACAGTGGTACTGGTCACAAACATAATTGTAATCCCCAACATTCAGTGAAAATATCTTCTGCCAAAATATGCAGATCTATTTAAAATATTCCACAGAAAGTTAACACAAAATTAATAACAGTACAAGGATGGGTGGTGTACTATCCTGTGTTCAACATTACCATATGCTTTCAACATAAGGGAGATGGCACAAAGTTTACAAATTTAATAAAAACTATGATATGATACACAAAGGAACACAGTTTGTCAAGCTTCTTTCTAAATATGCTGGGATATACTGCAAACAGGATACAGTGCTTAACATCAAGCAGTTGGTGATCTGATTTTTTTTGAAAATGCTCACTTGTTTTACCAGAAGATATCCAAGAGTTCTAGCTTTACAGTACCAATATTGTTAGTGGAGTTGGTATATAATGTGGTTACTTACACAATTATGTTTTTACAGGATTAATTAGATGGTAAAGTAATTTTCTTCTCACCAGAAAACGATCACAAAAGTATCTGCTTCTTATATTCAGTAGAGTAATTAACTAACACACTGTTTAAATTTAGCTGTAAATATTATTTCCTATAAAAATATATCTTTGTGGAAAGATTTTGAGAGGCAGATGGTACAAACACAACTGCCTCATAACATTATTTTTTTTTGCACTCAGGAAATTAGGTGATATATTCAAGTCAGGAATATGTCTTGCAAAACATCAAGTCACTTCCATTGAATTAATTAAGGGAGAGATCAGTACTACAGATCTCTATTACTTTTTGTATCACAACTAAATTATTATTTGTATTATAAATTAAATAAGTTGAATTATACTAACAGGCAAGAGTCTGCATGTGGTCATTTGCAAAGATTCCTTAAGCCAACGATTTGAATGGTTTAGTTGTTTTCATCAAAGAATACTGTTGGAAGGATGAAATGCATCAGTGAATTATGATGTGACATAAGGAACTCATGACATGGTTTTATAAATCTTCTACATAAGAATAAGTTTACAGAAAATTCCAGGCCTCTTTCTGTATAATTAAACTGACTGAATGAAAACTATGCATTCATTCTAAGTTGCATGAAAAACAGTCTCTCAAAAGAAAAAAAGTCAAAATCTTCCAAATATTCCACTGGATTTAAAGACCATATTTGGATAAGGTAAATAAGGAGTTAAATTTTTATGATTAGTTTACAAACCAATTGAAACATATTTCCATTGTCCTGTAATAAACAAAAGAACTAAAATCAAATCCTGAATTCCATAAATCCTCAACACACACAAAACAAGGCAACCAACAGCACTGTTATTGTGCTACCAAATTTTATTAATCTTTATACTTCCTTCAACAGATCAATTTCCTTTCAGAGTCCAAGATTCTGAATTCAAGATATCTCAGAAATGGTGGAAGCTTTGAGCAGATCTATCATTCAGCACAACAAATTACAGAGGTAATTGAGGAAAATCAGATAAGAGATAAATCATCAAACTAAATTAACAATCTTGTACATAACCATTACTAGCAAGTAGTGTTATCAAAATTTAAAAGGGATTATGAGATGGTAATTTATAAAGATTTTTAATTATGAGAATCAGCTCCTTTTTAATGATCAATTATGAAGATTTTAAGTAATGCTGGGGAAGCTGATAAAACATGCTTTCTACACATTCAATGCAATTCACATTCAAGTATTTCAAATTTCATAGCAATTTTGAGGGATCTATAGACGTGGACCCCAAGATTCCTTTGTACTTCCAAACTGCCAAGAATCCTGCCATTAACCCTGTATTCTGCCTTCAAATTCAATCTTCAAGGTGAATCACTTCACATGCTTCTGAGTTGAACTCCACCTGCTACTTCTCAGCCCAACTCTGCATCCTGTCAATGTCCATTGTAAGCTATGACAATCGTCTATACTGTCAACTCCACCAACTTTTATGTCATCTGCAAACTTACTAACTCACTCTTTCACTTCCGCATACAAGTCACTTTCTAAAAATCACCAACAGCAGGCATCCCAGAACTGATCCCTGTGAAATGCCACTGGTCACCGACCTCTAGGAAGAATATGTTCCATTTACAACTACATCTTCAGCTGAAACAGTGTTTCCTATCTGTAGACGCTGCCACCTGCTGAGTATTTCCAGCATTTTCTGTTATTATTGACAGGAGGATGTTAATACTTTTTGACAGTTTATAAAAGTAGCTTCCATTACAAATATGGACATCAGAACTTATAATAGGCCACAAAACCAATCAAAGTATTGATGGACTAAGATAAGAATGGAATATTGCCTAACTATCATTCACCCTCCAGACATGTTCACCTGAATAATTGCTCTAAATTCTGATGAAGTCAAATTTGCATTCTGGGTGCAATAGACTGTGTAGATGCAAATATTTATTTATTTAGTGATACAGCGCAGTGCAAGTTCTTCTGGCCCTTCAAGCAATGCCACCCCAACAACCCCTGACAAACCCGATTTAATCACAGGACAATTTATAATGACCAATTAACCTACCCAGTATGTCTTTGGACTGTGGGAGTGGAGGAGCTGGAGAAAGCCATGCATTCTACGGGGAGGATGTACAGAGACGAAACTGGACTCTGAACTCTGGGATACCCTGAGTTGTTATAGTGTTGCGCAAATCACAATGCTACTGTGTTGCCCATATTACCCGTAATGTATGACATTACATTATATTACCTATAGCTACATGTTTTCACATTTTTCTTATCTTTCAATTCAGATCAATCGATGACCTGAAATCTGCCAAATACCATTAAAATCAGAAAGAGTTTTAAGAAGTAAATTTACACATTTTATTTAGGACAAACTCAAAATGACACACAGGGCAATATATCTGATCCCTTTCCTCTAATCTTCTCTAAACAACCATATAATTATCATTACCTTACTATCCAATTGCTTTTTGAAAGCTCTGTATTCCAGATTATAAGTGCACACAATACAAGTTTATTTCTTTCCTATTTTCATTGTATATTTACCTTCCCACAGACCCTACTTTGAACGTGTATTTCCCAGTCTTTCATTCAACTTTTCTCTATTTATTGTCAGTCAATGTTTTTCCTCACCTTCACCATATCTATTTCGTACATTCAAACTAGTTTTCTCCAAGGAAAATCCAGTTTCTTTAATTGAACCTTGTAGCTGATACTTATCTTTGCTGGAACTATTCAGGCAAATCTCCTCTGCATTATGTTTAGCAGCTCCATATCCTCCCCAAAGTGTGGTGATCAGAACTGGATGCAATACACCAGTAGTGGCCTAAACAGTGGTCTATTCAGGCTCAGTCTAACTCCGTGCTTTATACTCTATGATATTATCTGCGAAACCCAGCATTCTATTTGCTTCACTAATCACTTTCTCCACATGTATGCATACATTTACATGCTAATCCAGTTTGCTACCAACCTTTTATCTCTCATTACAGTATCTCCAGCATCTTTTTCTATTGGTCCTATATCTACCCTTGACTCTCTTTTACCCTTTATATACTTAAAAAAGCTTTTAGTATTTTCTTTGATATTAGTCGCCAGCTTCCTCTCATAATTCATCTTTTCCTTCTGAATGACCTTCTTAGTTTCCTTCTGCAAGTTTTTAAAAGCTCCTCAATCCTCTATCTTCCCACTAGCTCTGGCTTCCTTGTATGCCCTCTCTTTTGCTTTTACTTTGGCTCTGACTTCACTTGTCAGCCACAGTGGTGTCCTCCTTCCCTTTGAAAATTTATTCTTATTTGGAATATATCTGTCTTGCAATTCCCTGACTTTTTTTGCAGAAACTCCAGCCATTGCTGTTCTGCTGTCTTTCCTGCAAATGTCCCTTTCCAGTCAATGTTGGCCAGTTCACCACTCATGCCATTGTAATTTCCTTTATTCTACTGAAATACCAACGATTAGATTTTATTTTACACCTTTCAACTTTTAATGTGAACTCAATCATATTGTGATATTGTTTCCTAAGGTACCTTAATGTTAAGCTCTCTTATCAGCTCCGGATCAATGCACAACACCCAATCCAGCACAGCTGATCCCCTAGCAGGCTCAACATCAAACCATTCTAAAAACCATCCCTTAGACAATTTACAAATTCTCTCTCTTGAGGTCCAGTACTGACCTGGTTTTCCCATCCCACTTTCATGTTAAAAAATGATTATCATGACATTGCCTTTCTGACATGCCTTTTCTATCTCCCGCTGTAATTTGTAATTCACATCCCGGCTGCTGTTTGGAGGCCTGTATACAACTGCCATTAGGGTCCTTTTACCCTTGCCATTTCTTAACTCAATCCATAGAGAGTCTACACCTTCCAATCCTATGTCATCTCTTTCAAATGATTTAATATTATTTTTCATTCACAGAGGCACACCACCCCCTCTACCTACTTTCCAATATACCGTATCTCCTTGGATGTTCAACTCCCAATGACAGCCATCCTTTAGCCGAGTTTCAGAGAGAGCCACAACATCATATTTGCCAATCTGTAGCTGAATTTCAAGATTGTTCATTTTATTCCTTATGCTGCGTGCATTCAAATACAACACTCTCAGTCCAGTACCTGTTGCTTTCTGTTTTAATTGCACTATGCGTCTATTGCCCTCTAACTCAGGCCACTGGCTTTGATCAAGCCTCATCTCCTGCCTGTTCTTTCTATAATCTCTGTTGCATGCTATCTTTGACTTAGTTCTGTTTTCCCCTTCCTCAGCCCTATTATTTCGGTTCCCATCCCCCGCCAAATTAGTTTAAACCCTCCCTAACAGCTCTATTAAATATGCCCACTAGGATATTGGACCCCTTTGGGTTCAGGTGTAAGCCATCCTTTTTATACAGGTCGCACCTCCCCCAGAAGAGGCCCCCATGATCCAGGAATCTGAAGCCCTGCCCCCTACACCAGTCTCTCAGCCACACATTAATACGCCTGATCATGCTATCCTTGCACTTGCTAGCACGTGGCACAGGCAGCAATCCTGAGATTACCACCCTAGAGGTCCTGCCTTTTGGTTTCCTACCTAACTCCCTGAATTCTCTCTTTTTCAGAAAATATTTGATGCCCTACATAAAAGGCTGGTAGTAAACTGGTAGCATGTCAATTAAGGGAATATAGTTTATTAAGGAATACAGAAGGTGTTGTCAATATGGCTTTTCAGAAAATATTTGACAACATCTGCTGTATTCCCTCAATAAACTTCCTCTGTGACTGCTTCAAAAAATTGTATGAGATTAGTCAAGTATGCCTTTAACAGATTTGAGCTAATTCTTTTTTTTTTAAACTCATACTTCTACAATTGCCTATTATTTGTATCCTGGATTTTATTTCTAAACTTTTTCCAACTTTGACATTAACCTAATCAGCTAGCACCTGCCTTGCATTTCCTTTCACTTGAGCTCTAGAATCTCCAACCAGGGAGATTACTAAAATGAAGGAACTGAGTATGAGACATCTAAGGTTGTTGAAGATACAAGGATATAAAGATAAATTGCAAAGGGATATCAACAGAATGTATGGGCAAAAAGAAGACATACCCCACAATGGTGGGAAGTGTAACCTTACCCAGTTTGGTATGTACAAACCTTGACCACATCTGAAGAACTGCAAAAAGTTTTGGTACAGTATGTAATTTAAGGAAGGAATACACTGCAAAGTAGTTTAATCAAACAGATTCCTGAAGTGGAGGGAAGGGATGGGGTTGGCTTCTTATGAGAAAAATGTAAATAGAATGAACCAAAACGCTGGAGTTTAGAATGATGACCTACAAGTACCTGGGTGTGTACCTGGACGATAGACTTAAGTGGAGCACCAACACAGAGCCTGTGTACAAGAAGGGCAGAGTCCCCTCTACTTTCTGAGGAGTCTGAGGTCCTTTGGAGTATGCAGGCTTCTTTTTCACATGTTCTACCAGTCTGTTGTCGCCTGTACAAACTTCTATGTGGTGGTGTGCAGGGCAATGGCATCAACAGGCTCAATAAACTGATGAGAAAGGCTAGCTCTGTTATAGGAGTCAAATTGGACCCACTGGAGGCTGTGGTAGAACAAAGGACCCTATGGAAAACCCTGGCAATTTTGGACAATGTTTCTCACCCTCTGTATTCCACCTTGGCTGAACAGAGGAGCACTTTTAGTGATAAACTAAGACAACTGCATTGCTTCAAAGAGCACAAAGAGATCATTCTTATTCTTGTCCATTAGGCTCTATAATGAGTCAACCTATAGCCAGGGAGTGATGAAGCACTGGAGTACAAACTCCACCCTAATATAGAAATGCATTTTTGCTTAAGATCGATCAACAATATTAATCATCATATCCAGATCATTGTGAGGTGATACATTATTCAGACAAAAGTGAAGTACTTTGGGATGTCAAGTACGAACAGGACATGCACATTCATTAGCAGGAACCTCAGGAATGTTGATGTACAAAGGGACCTGCGGGTGTAAGTCCATAGCTTCATGAAAATGGAGATACAGGTGTACAGAGTAATGAAGAAGGCATTTGGCATGCTTGCCTTCATAAGCTGAGGTACTGAGTACAAGTGCTGGGAAAGCACTTTGCACCTGTACAAAACATTTGGTCAGGCCTCAGAGTACTGTGTACAGTTCTGATTACCACACAACAGAAAGATTGTGTAGCATTAGAAAGAGTGAAAAGGAGATTCACCAGCAAGTTTTTTGTAATAGAACATAGAACATGGAATAGTACAGCACAGTACAGGCCCTTCGGCCCACATTGTTGTGCTGACCCTCAATCCCTGCCTCCCATATAACCCCCCACCTTAAATTCCTCCATATACCTGTCTAGTAGACTCTTAAATTTCACTAGTGTATCTGCCTCCACCACTGACTCAGGCAGTGTATTCCACGCACCAACCACTCTCTGAGTAAAAACCTTCCTCTAATATCCCCCTTGAACTTCCCACCCCTTACCTTAAAGCCATGTCCCCTTGTATTGAGCAGTGGTGTCCTGGAGAAGAAGCGCTGGCTGTCCACTCTGTCTATTCCTCTTAATATCTTGTATACCTCTATCATGTCTCCTCTCATCCTCCTTCTCTCCAAAGAGTACCTAGCTCCCTTAATCTCTGATCATAATCCATACTCTCTAAACCAGGCAGCATCCTGGTAAATCTCCTCTGTACCCTTTCCAATGCTTCCACATCCTTCCTATAGTGAGGTGAACAGAACTGGACAAGTACTCCAAGTGTGGCCTAACCAGAGTTTTATACAGCTGCATCAATACCTCGCGACTCTTAAACTCTATCCCTCGACTTATGAAAGCTAACACCCCATAAGTTTTCTTAACTACCCTATCTACCTGTGAGGCAACTTTCAGGGATCTGTGGACATGTACCCCCAGATCCCTCTGCTCCTCCACACTACCAAGTATCCTTCCATTTACTTTGTACTCTGCCTTGGAGTTTGTCCTTCCAAGGTGTACCACCTCACACTTCTCCGGGTTGAACTCCATCTGCCACTTCTCAGCCCACTTCTCCAACCTATCAATGTCTCTTTGCAATCTTCGACAATCCTCTACACTATCCACAACACCACCAACCTTTGTGTCATCTGCAAGCTTGCCAACCCACCCTTCTATCTCCACATCCAGGTCGTTAATAAAAGTCACGAAAAGTAGAGGTCCCAGAACTGATCCTTGTGGGACACCACTAGTCACAACCCTCCATTCCAAATGTACTCCCTCCACCACGACCCTCTGCCTTCTGCAGGCAAGCCAATTCTGAATCCACCTGGCCAAAATTCCCTGCACCCCATGCCTTTTGACTTTCTGAATAAGCCTACCATGTGGAACCTTGTCAAGTGCCTTACTAAAATCCATATAGATCACATCCACTGCACTACCTTCATCTATATGCCTGGTCACCTCCTCAAAGAACTCTATCAGGCTTGTTAGACACGATCTGCCCTTCACAAAGCTGTGCTGACTGTCCCTGATCAGACCATGATTCTCTAAATGCCCATAGATCCTATCTCTAAGAATCTTTTCCAACAGCTTTCCCACCACAGACATAAGGCTCACTGGTCTATAATTACCTGGACTATCCCTACTACCTTTTGTGAATAAGGGGACAACATTCACCTCCCTCCAATCCTCTGATACCATTCCCGTAGACAATGAGAACATAAGATCCTAGCCAGAGGCTCAGCAATCTCTTCCCTCGCCTTGTGGAGCAGCCTGGGGAGTATTCCATCAGGCGCCGGGGACCTATCCATCCTAATGTATTTTAATAACTCCAACACCTTCTCTCCCTTAATATCAACATGCTCCAGAACATCAACCTCACTCATATTGTCCTCAACATCATCAAATTCCCTCTCATTGGTGAATACTGAAGAGAAGTATTCATTGAGGACCTCGCTCACTTCCACAGCCTCCAGGCAGATCTTCCCACCTTTATCTCTAATCAGTCCGATCTACACCCTGTCATCCTTTTGTTCTTCACATAATTGAAGAATGCCTTGGGGTTTTCCTTTAACCTACTCACCAAGGCCTTCTTGTGCCCCCTTCTTGCTCTTCTCAGCTCCTTAAACTCCTTTCTTGCTACCCTATATTAATCAATAAACCCATCTGATCCTTGCTTCCTAAACCTCATGTATGCTGCCTTCTTTCACCTGACTAGATTTTCCACCTCACTTGTCACCCATGGTTCCTTCACCTTATCATTCTTTATCTTCCTCACCGGGACAAATTTATCCCTAATATCCTGCAAGAGATCTCTAAACATCAACCACACGTCCATAGTACATTTCCCTGCAAAAACATCATCCCAATTCACACCAGCAAGTTCTAGCCTTCTAGGTTCATAATTTGCCCTTCCCCAATTAAAAATTATACTTTATACTTTATTTTCATTAAACAATTCATACCAGAATGTACAATCATCATAGTGATATTTGATTCTGCGCTTCGCGCTCGTTGGGAGTACAAATCGATAGTAAATATTAAAAATTTAAATTATAAATCATAAATAGAAAATAGAAAAGGGAAAATAAGGTAGTGCAAAAAAACTGAGAGGCAGGTCCGGATATTTGGAGGGTACGGCCCAGATCTGGGTCAGGATCCATTCAGCAGTCTTATCACAGTTGGAAAGAAGCTGTTCCCAAATCTGGCCGTACGAGTCTTCAAGCTCCTGAGCCTTCTCCCGGAGGGAAAAGGGACGAAAAGTGTGTTGGCTGGGTGGGTCGTGTCCTTGATTATCCTGGCAGGACTGCTCCGACAGCGTGCGGTGTAAAGTGAGTCCAAGGATGGAAGATTGGTTTGTGTGATGTGCTGGGCTGTGTTCACGAGCTTCTGCAGCTTCTTCCGGTCTTGGACAGGACAACTTCCATACCAGGTTGTGATGCACCCTAGAAGAATGCTTTCTATGGTGCATCTATAAAAATTAGTGAGGATTTTAGGGGACAGGCCAAATTTCTTTAGCTTTCTCAGGAAGCAAAGGTGCTGGTGGGCCTTCTTAGCAGTGGACTCTGCTTGGTTGGACCAATTTTCCTGTCCTCTCTGATTCTATCCTTTTCCATGATAATGCTGAAACCAGGGAGTGGTGGTCACTGTCCCCCAGATGCTCACCCACTGAGAGATCTGTGACCTGACCCAATTCATTACCTAATACTAGATCTAGTATGGCATTCCCCCTAGTCGGCCTGTCCACATACTGTGACAGGAATCCGTCCTGGACACACTTAACAAACTCTGCCTCATCCAAACCCTTGGGACTAATCAGGTGCCAATCAATATTAGGGAAGTTAAAGTCACCCATAACAACCCTGTTATTTTTGCACCTTTCCAAAATCTGCCTCCCAATCTGCTACTCGGGGGCCTATAGAATACTCCCAATAGAGTAAATGCTCCCTTCCTGTTCCTGACTTCCACCCATACTGACTCAAAAGAGGATCCTGCTACATTCCCCACCCTTTCAGTTGCTGTAATAGTATCCCTGACTAGTAATGCCATCCCTCCTCCTCTTTTTCCACCCTCTCTATCCCTTTTAAAGCACTGAAATCCAGGAATATTGAGAATCCATTCTTGCCCTGGTGCCAGCCAAGGTTCTGTAATGGCCACTACATCACAATTCCATGTATGTATCCAAGCTCTCAGTTCATCACCTTTGTTTCTGATGCTTCTTGCATTGAGGTACACACACTTCAGACCTTCTACCTTACTGTCTTTACACCATTTATTCTGCTTCTCTTTCCTCAAAGCCTCTCTATATGTTAGATCTGGCTTTACTCCATGCAATTCTTTCACTGCTCTATCGCTCCAGATCCCCATCCCCCTTGAAAGTTAGATTAAACCCTCCCGAACCATGCTAGCAAATCTACCTGCAAGGATATTGCTCCCCCTCGAGTTCAGGTGCAACCCATCCAATCTGTACAGGTCCCACTTTCCCCAGAAGAGGTCCCAATGATCCAAAAATCTAAAACCCTGCCCCCTGCACCAACTCCTCAGCCACGCATTCAACTGCCATCTCCTCCAATTCTTACCATCACTATCACGTAGTACTGGCAGCAATCCTGAGAATGCCACCCTTAAGATCCTGTTCTTTAGCCTTCTGCCTAGTTCCCGAAACTCACACTTCAGTACCTCATCCCTCTTCCTGCCGATGTTGTTGGTGCCAACATGTATCACAAATTCTGATTGTTTTCCCTCTCGTACCAGGATGTCCTGCACCCGGTCAGAGACATCCCAGATCCTGGCACCTGGGAGGCAACAAACCATGTAGGTGTCCTTTTCACGTCCACAAAAATCTCCTGTTTGCTCCCCTGACTATAGAGTCTCCAATGACGACAGCTCTCCTCTTCTCCGTCCCACCCTTCTGCACCACAGGGTCAGACTCAGTGCCAGAGGCCCTGCCACCATGGCTCACACCTGGTCGGTCGTCCCCGCCAACATATCCAGGACGGTAAACTTATTATTCAGGGGAATGGCTACAGGGGTGCTCTGCACTACCTGTCTGCTCACCTTTGCTTTCCCCCCCTCTGACTCTCACCCAACAACTTGCATCTAGCAGCCTAGGTGTGACTACCTCCCTATAGCTCTCATCTATGACTGCCTCATTCTCCCTTACGAGTCGAAGGTCATCCAGCTGCTGCTCCAGATTCCTAACATGGTCTTCCAGATCGCCCAGCCGCATGCACTTCTGACAGAAGTGACTCTGCGGGAGAGGGGAGTTCCCCCACGACTGCTATATCTCACGAGAGGCACATCACCGTCTCAGAAGGCATTGTAAAGACTAACTGAGAACAAGCTCGTCCTCTGCTTCTTCTCGTCAAAGCCTCAAAGCTCCACTCACTCACTGGCCGCCTTCTACAGGCCGCTCCACTTGAGCTACCCCTCTATTTATTTGTTTGAGCTGTTCAAACTGCTTGGTCACCTGACCTCGACTGCCCAATCAGCTGCTTTCTGCTGAGTCTGAGCTATTCAAATCTTGATTGACTTGATTGCACAGACCAACTGCCAAAACTGCCAGAATCTCTCAAGGGCTTTATTTAAAAGGGTTGATTGGATAGGCTGTGTCTACTCTCACTGTATTGGAGGAAGTTGGGGAGTGATATATAGAAGTTTATACAAATTATGAGGGGCATATACAAGGTAAATAGACAGAGTTTCTTTCTTAGAATGAGGGAGTCTTAAACTAGAGCATACAGATATAAATGAGAGGGGAGAAATTTAAATGAGATCTGAGAGGCAAGTTTCTCCACACATGGAGGTGGTAGCTAAATGGAACAAATTACCAGAGGAAGTGATAAAAGCCGATATAATTACAATGTTTAAAAGGCATTTGGACAGGTACTTAGATAGGAAAGGAGTGGGCAGAAATAGGCCTCATGTGCAGATAGAATTAACATTGAGCAATGATTTCAGGTTGTATACTATATATATTCTCTGATATTAAATTGTACTATTGAACCAATATCTAGGCATCACAGCTGGCATGGATGAATTGGGTCAAAAGGCCTGACTCTGTGCTATACAACTCTATGACTTCATAAAATTACTTCTTTGGTATTTACTTCAAATTTTTAATAGCTGTATATTCATCTTTTAAAAATAACTCTATTAGCTTAATTTTCCAGTTATGGTGCTCTAAGCAGCTTTAAAATAAATTAACCTCAAATAGCCCTTTGCTTCAAACTTTGAATGACTCATGAAGTGAAAAACAAAGGCACAATTTTTCAAAATACCAGGAGGTTGATTCCTGTTGATTTACCATAATTACCTTAGATTTTCCTCTCTTTGATATGAAAAAAAACCAGTCTCTCTCATATACACTACATACTTAGTCACTACTTTGTTAGAAGAGAAGCTGGTTAGAACACAATGTCATTAGATTAGATTATGAGGACACGCAGTCCTCTTTTATTGTCATTTAGTAATGCATGCATTAAGAAATGATACAATGTTTTTCCAGAATGATATCACAGAAACACATGCCAAACCGACTTAAAAACTATCAAAAACCACATAATTATAACATATAGTTACAACAGTGCAAAGCAATACCGTAATTTGATAAGAACAGACCATGGTACGGTAAAAGTCTCAAAGTCTCTCAAAAGTACCATCATCTCACGCAGATGGTGAACCTCCAGTGCCAACTTGCTGATGTAGCATACTGGAAGCATCTGAGCACACAAAGCACTGAGCACCATCTCTGCTGAGCCCTTTGACCCCGGCCCTGGCAACAGGAAATAGGCAAAGCCGAGGATTTGGGGCCTTACCCTCCAAAGATTCTCGATCGCACAGTAGCAGCGGCAGCGAAGCAGGCATTTCAGAAGTTACTCCAGGTGTTCCTCCGTGCTTCTCACGGCTGTCTCCATCAAATCCGGATTGTGCACGGCCCCCTAGTTAACACATACGATATTCATTCGGAACGTCCACACGCGCTGCATCAGGCCGCCATCTTCTCCTCCCTCCTTAAGCAACTTAAGTATAAATCTACAGCATGGGGTTCGGCTCCAACAATACAGTGAATATGGCAAACACACTGGTGTCGCATTTCCACCAGCACTTGGAATGCTACATTAGTGGGGGACATTGTGATGGAACTTAGGCTCATCTACTCAGGTGAGGCAAAAGCCTGAAAGCAGATTGGCCATTTTTATTTTCCCTTTGCTGTATTTTAGTCCATGGTCATGACTGGCAGGGTGATAGCAACTGGCAGAATTGGGTTCATTTCTGCTACCCCAGCAATATAATGTGCAAGCAATAAACAAATGACCTTTAAGAGATGTGAAAGAGGATTATAGCAAACAGAACACAGGACTAACTCCTGTGCTAAGCTGTTAAAAGAAGGTGACCCTTCCAAACAGTGCCAGTTCTTTCCTGCAGTAAGACAAATTTGTCTTTGTACCATTTCCCACACTGACACTTCAACCATTTGGGGTGGTCTGTTGCATCCATTTTATGCAAACCTTTAAATTCTTGGAATTCCATATTTCGGGTGATACACGCAGCCAGAGGTCTCCCCTTGAAGGCTTGATTAAGCTCAACATCAATGCATGTTAGGATATTTATTGCTGGAAAATACTGTGTCAGGTGGAGTACTGTATGATATGCTCTAACCAGGGATATGCTTGGGCCCAAAGTATCTACAACAATAATTTAGCTGAGGGATTTAAAGGATAGATTTCTGAATTTTCTAGGAACATGAAACTAACTGTAAATGTGCAATAAGTAGTGAGGACAGTGTAAACAGGATTCAAGATGATGTAGACAGCAGTAATGTAAAGTTGCTTACTTTAGCAGAACAAAACAGAAATACTAGGTATTTTTTAACTAGTGAGAAATTGCAAAATGTAGACCTTCTAAGGGACTCTGTACCAAGTCCCAGAAAGCTAACATGCGAGTTCAGTAGGCGGTTAGAATATACAGTAACTAGTATACAAACGAACACTTGAAACAGGAGCAAGAACACTGCCTGAATCTGGATTAGCGTTTAATAAAATATCTATAATCTAACTCTACATTTTAGTCTATTCCACTAATCTTTCACCTGCCCCCCTTGTTTATTAAAAATATAACAAGCAATGCCTTAATATTCAAGGATTCTGCCACCACCATTATTTGATGAATGTAGTTCCAAAGACTGATGACCCTGAAAGAATTTTGCTCACCTATGCCTCAAATGGGCAAAACCCTTATTTTTAAACAATGACACCCAGTTCCAGAGTCTCCCACAAAACGAAACATACCCCACCGCTCCCACATCATCCATGGAAATACCAAAGAGAGTAGATTTGATTGGAACATGTAAGGTTCCGATAAGAAAGGTTTAGCCAGGGAATTAATGGGGGGGGGGGGATTCCTGCTGAGGTAGGTGCCCTATTAATATAGAGGAACTTGAGCTTCGTTTCAAATCTCAGTTTTCAGTTGCCAATAACAAAATTGATATTTGGTTCTGTCTGTATTTAGACCAGGCAAACAACATTAATTTAAGTCAAGATATAACAGAAACTGAGAATCTTACATGTTTCAATCAAATCCACTCTCTTTGGCATTTACAAGCCAAGACAGTTCAATCTTTCCTCATCAGACAATCTTCCCATTTCAGTAAGCATTCTATAAACTATTTCTAATGCATTCACAGTTATCTTGGATAAGGAGATCAGTACTATACTAGTATTATGCAGACTATACCAGATGTGGCCTCAACAATATTCTAAGTAACTAAAGTATTGCTTGCCTATTTTTGGATCCAAATCACCTATCGATAAATGATTACTTGCTGCAACTGTACACTGGCATTTGTAAATCAGTGGACAGTGTACATTACCTACATCCTTCTGCATTTTCCAAGCTCTCCAATCTCACCATTTAGATAATATGTTTCTACTTTATTTTTCCTGCCAAAGTGGACTATTTGACAACTTTCCCCTAAATTTCTGTTTTCTGACTTAATCTGCCTACACCCCACTACAAAATTTAACAACCTTCCCTTTAGTGCCTTCATTAATTTACACACATTGTGAAAATCTGAGATCCCCTTGGTGCACCACTTCTGACATGCTGTTAACCAGAAAACCTATTGTTGACTGCTGTTTCTTGTAGCCATCAATCTTTTATTCACGACAATATATTACTTCTTATATCGTGATTTCTTAAAAAGCTTTCTGAACCCTAGCAAATGCCTTTTGGAAATCTGAGTATAGTACATCCAGTGGCATGTTGGTTTGAATGGCAGAGCAAGTGCAAGGGACACAGTCATTCAGTAAATATTGGATTGATTTTGGATCTATAATTTAATTTCAGAGTGCTGTGTTCATTAGTCACTAGATGGTGTGGATGGCCATTCTCTAAAACCTTACATTCTCATTTGATTCTGCAAGAGTGACATCAGCAGAGTTGGCTCATACATGGTTTTGTCTTCAAAATAAACTTCAGACTTGGTTTCCATACAACCAAAGGTTGTACTGGAGAAATAGCTGGATTCCCCCATTGTGAGATAATATACTGTAGATAATCTGATCTGATAGCATCATGTCAGACTTGGAGGCACAACATAAGACACTCACAAAATAAATTAAAACAACTTTGACAGCCAGTTGTCAAAACCAATAAAAGTTAATTGAACACTTCTCAATTATTTAATTAAAAACCTCTGCCCTACCATAGTGAGGAGTTACAGTCGACTTCGGCACTGAATTCTATTCAAGAAAATTAAGCAAACTTGGTTATCACAGTAGTGACAGCACATATTAGACTGAAATATCAATTCTTATCAGAGCAGGAAAACTGGAATAATATCCAAAGACTTGATTGACATTGCTTCAAAACAATGAGCTGTGAAAATAGTATCCCAAGGATGGAAAATCTTCTGGGAAGTACTTATATTCTTCTTTCCATAGACAGGGTTCCAATTAAAACCACATTGTAAAGTGCCAGATGCACAAAACAACCTAAAACAACCAGTGCTCAATACAACGAAAATAAATAATATACCATACACAGGACTTCCTATTCCTGTACACTGGAGTGAGTCAAATCTAGTTCCAAAGCATACGGTTAAAAACAAATGGATTCAAATCATAAGGTCAAATAGTCACTGATTGCTATAAACAAGATAACTCTCACAAACATGGAATAGTATCTTCACAAACTCAACTGTTTATTATTGTGCATAGTGGTTGAGTTTATAAGGATTCAAACACAATCACCACCAGGTCAGTGTATACATTTCAACAACCTGCTAGTGTGTTCCACAAAAGTAACTGCTCCTATTATGTCAAGTTCTTTACCAGCATAATAGTATTAATGGTAAGACTCTTGGCAGTGTGGAAGACCAGAGGGATCTTGGGGTCCGAGTTCAAAGGACACTCAAAGCTACTGCGCAGATTGACTCTGTGGTTAAGAGGGCATATGGTACATTGGCCTTCATCAATCGTGGGATTGAACTTAAGAGCCGAGAGGTAATGTGGCAGCTACATAGGACCCTGGTCAGACCCCACTTGGAGTACTGTGCTCAGTTCTGGTCGCTTCACTACAGGAAGGATGAAAGCCATAGCAAGGGTGCAGAGGATATTTACAAGGATGTTGCCTGGATTGGCAAGTATGCCTTATGAGAATAGGTTGAGTGAACTCTTGGAGCGACGGAGGATGAGAGGTCATCTGATAGAGGTGTACAAGATGATGACAGGAATTGATCGTGTGGATAGTCAGAGACTTTTTCCCAGGGCTGAGATGGCTAGCATGAGACGGCACAGTTTTAAGGTGCTTGGAAGCAGGTACAGAGGAGATGTCAGGGGTAAGTTTTTTTTTATGCAGAGGGTGGTGAGTGCATGGAATGGGCTGCTGGCAACGGTGGTGGAGGCAGATAGGATAGGGTCTCTTAAGAGACTCCTGGATAGCTACATAGAGTTTAGGAAAGTAGAGGGCTATGGGTAACCCTCAGGTAATTTCTAAGGTAAGGACATGTTTGGCACAAGGATATGTGGGCTGAAAGGCCTATATTGTGCTGTAGGTTTTCTATGTTTCTGTAACTTTGAAGTCAGCATGCAAGTGAGTAAGACTAATCTTGGAGATACATCAAATGACAAGCAGCTCTTTGGAGAGATTTGCAAATGATGCATATTTCTCCTTCTGTCAAATGTTAACATTGCTCGTTAGTAATGTGCACACTTCTAATATATCATTATCCTTCCAGCAAAATCTGACATTTGTGTTTCTATGTTTTAGTTTGAACATACTCCAAGCTCCATTGTATTGTAGCATATGCACGTAAAGATTTGAAAATCAAGTTGGGCGACATTGCCTCCAACTGTTGAATAAATTGCCCAAAATTTACTACTCAGATTTAGAAATGAAGAATTGGCATTGGTGTAATAACATTAGATTACTGCTGCACTGGTAAAGCTAAACATAGCAAATCTCTTCAGAAACAAAGGAAAGAAAATTGATGGAACAAAAAAGAAAATTTTTAAAAATGAGTAACTTCATTTCCAGTTTTAAAAATTATTAAATCTATATGCAGTTGTAATTGTCATATAAATCTCCTACACAGATGTCATTTCTTATAATAGTTTTAAACGAACTGATTTAGAAGTGCTTTCGGTGTTACTGAATTAAAGGGATTGTAAGGTGGAACTGTTGTCACCATCTTAGATAGTGGTGATTGATGCCTATATTTTGACTGCTTCTCAGTGTCTTGTGGAATTCTGGAAAGAAACAAAAAGCCGTGAGCATTATGAATTTTTGTATTGTGCTTCAATCCTACACTCTCAAAATTATTTATTAGTTCAAGGCTATAGATAGCAAATAAGAAATGCATAAACTTGCATTTACACTGCTCACCATAAACCCTGGGAAGATAAATCACAAGGAAACAAAAAACCTTAAATAATATTCATTTAGGACTATTTTATTGATTGTTAAATTTGTATTATCAATAAGGTTGGGTTCCTAAGGTAGAAATAATTTTAAATAATTCAAGATAAGTCAATGAATAATGGAAAGACACCTGTAATGGTTCAATATTGTGCGGCCTCCAGTCTCTAAAAAATCTTTCAATTCATAAAGCTAGACTTTTCCACCAGCGGATGGCGATATAGCTCTTTCTAAAATCACGAGAATGAAGATGTAGTCCACTATGCAAATAACCATAAGCATCAGTGAAAATAACTACCTACCCTTGTACTTGCTCAGGAGGTACGTGGAACATTCTTGAAACGTTGGATTTATTAGATTCTATGCTAGACCATTGCCTTTTACCTGTATAACCAGGGATATCTGGGCAACTTCAGAAAAAAATTAACAGAAGGCAAAAATTACCACAGTCGCAGGAAGAATTAACTAAACAGAAACACATCTGTTTTTCAGAAAAAGTTCTTTAAACTTCTAAAATGAATCAACTAATAAAATGTCTCTATTTAACACATTTAGCAAATTTCATAATCTAGAATATAATCTTACAGAAATGCAATAGGAAAACTGCTCAATTACATGTTATTAACTAGTTCCATCCTTCAAAATGAATTTTATACTCATGTATCCATACACTATTCCAGATATATAAAATTATCACTGAAATAAAATAACTCAATTCCCAGTACACTTTGGTGAAAGAACACTTTCAGATCACTTTACTTCCTAATGCATAAACAAAACATTTTTGGTACATACAAATTTGCATCTGTTTGTCGTGGTTTTTTGGTTCGAAGAACAGTAAAGGGGATAAATTCAGTGTAGGGATTATCCACATCTTCAAGGTTGTTGCCAGCAATAGAGCCACTAGCAAGGAACAATAAAATTATTACAATTTTGAATCCAGTAATAGGAGAATGTACAGTAATCATCATGGAGCTGCATATGCCTTACCTATAGAGTGGAATCTGTTGAATTCTGGGAAAAGGACTTGTACTGTAAAAAATATTACAGTTATTTTCATAAAACTTCTTTAAAATCAGACACATACATAACTTCATTTTGTATGTATAACAGCCTGGTAAAGATTTTTACTGCTATGCTGTAGGTAACAGTTCTGTAAGAGCAGACTGTACTGCTTTCAGCTGGTTCAGGTTTGAGGTAGGATAAGAAGCTTGTTGTTCAACTTAGGAATGTGCTGTCAGCCCGTCAGGATAGTGGAAGTGGGAGAAGGCTCTGGAGAATGCTGTGTTGAAGGTCTTTGTTGGCGGGAGCTGGAAGAAGACAGGAGGAAAGACGGCTGAGGATGCCACCCCTGTTGCACAAGGTGCAGATGAATGGCTTCAAGGAGGAAGGACCAATACTCCCAAGGGAGACTTGTTTGTTTGAGATGGATTTCAAACGACATTCGGAAGGTGGTGTGTGCTTTCACACAGACTGAGAGTCCGGCGTGAGAGTAACAGAAAAGTTCAAGATGAGCTCCAATTTAAGTGCACATTTTACTGTTAATAGTAGTTGGCCCTTTTTGTTTTTTTCTTTCTTTCATTTAATTACTGTTTGCTTAACTTAACATTTTTGAATATACTTCTTTATAATTATACGCAGTGTACAATCTGTTAATTCTTTCTGGGGTCAGTAAATCACACAGCATTCACACACACCGGGGTTTGGGTGGGCAAGACATCCCATCCTCAGGGATTTGGCAGGACCAAAGTTGTATACACCCTAGATGTGCGAAGCCTGAGAAAGGTGGGTTTCTCGCCACGGAGTCCAATGGCTGTTAGCAAGGAGCTAATGATGCCTATTTCCAGAGACACCCAATAAAACTGGGTTACATATAAGATTTCTAGAGTTTAATGCTAGATTTGAAAGTAATAAGAAAGAAAGGACTTTTTTCAATGAACCATCTATTTTATCAGCATACATTACATGTAATATATAAAAAAGGTATAATAATATATTAAAATATATAATATATAAAACAAGATCAATGTTATTTACATTATAATATTTATCAGATCAAGGTACTTTAAAAGGTGAAGTGGAAGAGTTTAAGGGTAGGAAGAAGAATTACTCACAAATTGACTGGTTTTGCTAAAGCACTTGAAGGTCGGGATTGAGATTTGTCCCAGATTCCGAGTCCACCCACAGCCTAGAGGTAACAATAAATAACTAAATGACTCATGGTGTCAGCTAATTACATTTGTTTTTAATAAAGCAGAATATTTCTTAACAACTATCTATTAACAGTTAAAAGTTGTTTATGCAAGAGAATAAAAACAGATTTAGATTCAGTTTTATTCCCATCCAACCAAATGTGCAGTCCTAGATCAGCACTGAATATTGGTTAGTTACATCTCAACGTTCAAAGTTCAGTGAATTTATTATCAAAGTACATATATCTCACCGTATACTGCCCTGAGATTCATTTTCTTACATTCACAGTATAACAAAGAAATACAATAGAATCAATGAAAAATTACACACAAAGACTGACAAAGAACCAATGTGCAAAAGACAAACTGCAAATACACTAAAAACATAATAGTAATAATAATTAAGTAAATAATAGATACCATGATTTTCAAAGTTCTTTCCAATATTTTTATTAATTTATATATATAAGAATACAGAGTACAAGAAAAAAAATATCAATACATTAAACTAAATCGCATATAAGGACTCCTTATCCTATATTTGTACAAGTCAATTAGTTTGTAACATTGAAAAGTAATAATTTTATTATATAAAAAAATCTACCAAGACCGAAGCTGATTAGTAGAAAAAAAAGAAAAAAAGATTGTTAGTCATCATCTGTGCTTTAACAGCAAATCAAAGGTTTTGAAGATAATTCAGAAGAGGTCCCCACAATGTTTGAAAGTCTTGATTAGATACAAAGATTGAACATCGAATCTTCTCTAAATTTAAACATGACATCACGTCATGTAACCATTGGGCGTGAATAGGAGGAGCCACATCTTTCCATTTAAGGAAAAGCGTCCTTCTGGCCATAAGAGACATAAAAGCCAAAATGTGCAAATCAGATGGCTCCAAAATAATATCCCTTCCTCCAACAATACCAAATAAAGCAGTACCATAATTTTCAGAGTCCTTGAAAGTGAGTCTATAGGTTGTGGAGTCACTTATGCGTTCAGGTGAATGAAGTTATCTACACTGGTTCAGGAAGCTGATGGTTGAGGTGTAATAATTGTTCCTGAATCTGGTGGTGTGGGACCTAAGGCTCCTGTACCTCTGTTCGGATGGCAGCAGTGAGGAGAGTGTATGACCTGAATGGTGGGGTCCCTGATGATGGAAGAGTATACTGTGTTGGCCATGGAGGAATTAAAATATGGAAGAAAACATCAAACTCGAATAGATCAAGGACTGTGGAAGTAGACAAACCAATTGTCTTTGTTCTTGCCATGAGGTCGAAGGAATGGAGGCTGCCATTTTGTGAAGCTGATCTGCATCCTTCACTTTATGAACTAGTTTTGCTTGGCTGAATCATTGCTTTAGAGTAAACACAATGATGCTCCAGGAAATCTGCTGGACTAGAAATCATTTCCAAATAAGAAATTATTTGTAAGGTGTTCTTTGGTATCCTATAACATATTTCTGCTTCACACTTCAGTCTTGCATACTTTAGGAATATTAAGGAGAAACTTTAGTTTGCACAAAGGGCATCATACACATAGAATGAGCTGAAAGTGATTGAGGCAGGCACAGCTTTTAAAAGACCGTTGGACGGGTACATGGATTTGAAAAGACTTAGAAGGTCACGTAAATAGGACTAGCTTAGATGGTGCCTCTTGCTCTGCTTAGATCAGTTGGGCTGAAAGGGGAGAGGGGAGGTGGAGGTTGGGGAATGGGGGAGAGGGGGAGGGGGGGAGATGGAGCGGGGGAGGAGGGAAGGGGCAGGGGGAAGGGGGAAGGAGGTTCCTGTGTTTTAAAACTCTATGACATCATCTCCTTTTTGACATCTCATGAGATTCAAGTACAGACACTTCCTACATGTTGTAGCATTATCACTAAAAATCTGCATCATGATACAATACAGCAAGCAACTTCACTGACTCAAAGGTAAGGGAGTCAGGCAGTTCTCTGGGATACCAAACTAAACCTAGCACGATGGGAGAAATATTAGCTGCTGTGTATGTGTGTCTGCACATAATGGTTGCCCATAATCAAGTGAATGAAGAAAACATCTCAGGACAGGGTAATGCAAATAGAAGAAAATTTGCAGGTGCTGGAAATGTATGTATTGTTCAGGATAGGGTAAGCTATTTTCTCATCACCAGTTTCAGCATCATTCACATGCCAGGGAATCCAGGATCCAGGGGGAAGTATTATATCTGAAGATGTGATAATCTAGTTAAGGAATGTTAATCACTAATGGAGGGATAGCGCAGCATTAATGTTGAAGGACACCTAATTGAAAGACTGGTAATGATTCATGTAAACACCAGCCTCCCTGACAAGCTAGACTCCTTGCAATCTGCATACATGAAAATGAGTATCCTCTGAAGACCTACCTCCCTTGCATTGCATTCATCTCTGGTTTACTTCAACAATAAGAAATACTGTCACTGATAACAGCTCAGCTTTCAACACTATATAACCCTGAAAGCTAATCTCCAAACTCCTGCACCTTGGCCACAGGACTGCCATCTGCAACTGGCTTCTAGACTTTCACAGGCAACTTTGAAGATTTGGCACATTTGGAGATATTCAAATTCAGCTGAGTTAATGACTCAGCATAATTGCCTGTCTGTGCTTTTTATCTGTCTAGTTGGTGAACTTGTTCTAGTCCCCTCATGTGATGCCATTTACAAAGGTTACAATTTGAGTATTTTCCTTGCATTTTACAGAAAGCCAACACCAGACAAACTTGGTAAGAGTTGGTACAGACTTAACATGTGGGTCAGTTGTGAGAGTGGGCAGCTTCCCACTGCCAAGAAGTTCTGTGTCATTATACAAAATCAAGATACGATAAATCTCAATTTATTAATCCAGCATCTGAAAAGTGATGTTATTAGCTATCCGCCAAGTAATAAATCTTTGGTCACCCATTCAGAGATTTGCAGAGGTTTATTATTTTAATAAATATTCATGAAAGGAATAATTTTCCTGCATGTACTCCTTTCCTTTTTCAATATTTTTATTGATTTCTTACATATAAGAATAGAGTACAGTAAGATACTGTATATAATATATATTGATTACTATATATTGGAATCACAAATATAGTTTCATTACCCCATATCTGTATACATTAAATTTAAACATAATATTGAAAAGATATACTTTGTTATACAAAAAAATCCAAACTCACTACCAGAAAAAAACTTGGTTTAAAAAGGAAAAAATCCTTATCATATAATAAAACATATTGTTATCCAACATCTGTGCTTAACAGCAAGACAAAGATTTTGAAAATAATTCAAAAAAGGTCCCCGCAATGTTAAAAAATCTTGTCTAGGTTCAGAAATTGAACAGTGAATCTTCTCTAAATTATGAGTATGAGTAGGCAGAGAGGCATCCTTCCACTAAAGCAACAATGCCCTCCTGGCTGTAAGAGAAATAAGGGCCAAAATATGCAGATCATGTGTCTCCAAAATAATATTTCCTCCAACAATACCAAATAAGGCAGTCAAAGGATTAGGTTTAAAATTTACTTTAAAAAGCACCGAAAAAGTTTGGAACACTTCCTTCCAATATTTTTCAAGACTCAGACAAGTCCAAAACATATGAATTAGTGAAGCTTCTCTATTGTTACATCTATCACAATCGGGAGATATATCTGAATAAAAACGAGAGAGCTTATCTTTAGTCATGTGGGCCCTATGAACCAGTTTAAATTGTAGAAGGGAATGAGGGACACATAACAATGAGGTATTAACCAATTTAAAAACTTCATTCCAAGTATCCTCAGAAATTGGAATCTGTAAATCTTGTTCCCAGAGGTTTTTAATTTTGTCTAAAGGAATATTTCTCATTCCCAACAACATACCATAAATATTAGATATAGATCCATTATGGAAGGGTTTCAAATTAAAAATTGTATCAACTAAATTCTTATCTGGGCTATAAGGAAATGTATGTACTTGAGAACGCAAGAAATCTCTAATTTGTAAATACCGAAAGAAGTGGGTTTTGGATAGGCTATACTTAGCTGACAATTGTTCAAATGAAGAGAGACTATCTCCAACAAACAAATCCTGAAACACTTAATACTAAATCTATTCCACTCTTTAAAAACTACATCAGTCATGGAAGGTTTTAGAACATAGAAAAAATGGGATTTGAAAGTGAAAAACTCAATAACCAAAATATTTTCTAAATTGTACCCAAATCCTTAAGGTGTGTTTAACTACAAAATTATCAGTTAAACTACTTAAAGATAAAGGAACTGAGGATCCAAGAAGAGAAATGATAGAAAATTTATTAACAGAATTAGCTTCTAAAGAAATCCAGACCGGACAGTCCTCTCGATTAATATAATATAACCAAAACATAAGATTCTGTATATTGACTGCCTAGTAATATAACCTAAAATTGGGTAAAGCTAAACCTCCATTCTTTTTAGCTTTTTTAAGATGAACTTTATTTAATCAAGAAATTTTATTTTTCCATATATACAAAGATATAATAGAATCCACAGAATCAAAAAAGGATTTAGGAATGAAAACAGGTACAGCCTGAAATAAGTATAAAAATTTAGGCAAAATATTCATTTTGATAGAATTAATTTGGCCAATCAACAATAAAGAGAGGGGTGACCAAATTGATAGTGCCTTCTTAACATAATTCAGAAGTGTAAAAAGATTTTCTTTAAAAAGGAATTTATAATTCCTAGTAATTGTTATGCCTAAATAAGTAATTTGATTTCTTACAATTTTAAAAGGTTAGTGTTAACTAATACCAAATTATTCAAAGAAAAAAGTTCACTCATAAAGTTAAGTTTATATCCTGAAAACTGACTAAAGCAGGAAAGTAAAGGAAGTACGGAAGGTAAAGAAGACTCCACATTAGAGCAAAAGGTCATCAGCATAAAGCGACACTTTGTGAGTAATACCCCTCCTTGAAATACCAGTAATATCATTAGATTCCCAGAAAGCAATAGCTAAAGGTTCTAAGACCAAATCAAAAAGCAAAGGACTCAAAGGACAACCTTGTCTGTTCCACGTTGAGTTTAAGTGGTTTAGAATTCTGAGAGTTAGTAAGAACCTGAGCGTAGGGAGACAGATAAAGTAATTTAATCCATTGAATAAAATCGGGCCCAAAGTTAAATTTTTCTAAAATTTTAAATAAGTAATTCCATTCAACCCGATCAAAGGCTTTCTCAGCATCTAAGGATATCACACATTCTTATATCTCTTTAGAAGGAGAATAAATAACATTCAATAAATGACGAATATTAAAGTGGGAGTATCGATTTTTGATAAATCCAGTCTGATCATCAGAAATAATAGATGGCAAAAAATTTTCAATCCTACGAGCCAAAAGATTAGATAAAATTTTAGTATCAATATTAAGTAAGGAAACTGGTCTATAAGAAGAACATTCAGTTGGATCCTTATCCTTTTTAAGAATAAGTGAAATAGAGGCTTCGTAAAAAGACTGTGGCAACCTACCTAATTTAAAAGAGTCCAAAAGGACTGAGTATAAGTGAGGTATAAGCAAGGAGGAAAAAGCCTTATAAAACTCTCCAGAAAATCAGGACCTGGAGTCTTCCCTGAGTGCAGAGAGTGAAAAACCTCGGCAATTTCCTCATAAGAAATGGGTTGATCCAGCAATTTTTAATTATCATCAGAAAGTGTAGGAATGTTTAATCAATCTAAGAAATTATTCATTACAGTATTATCTTTAGGAGGATCAGAACTATAAAGTTTAGAATAGAATTCTCTAAAAGTATCATTTATTTCTAAATGATCAGATGCTTTATCACAATTAGCTTTACAAATTTCTTTAATTTGGCGTTTAACTATAAAGGTCTTTAATTGGTTAGCCAATAGTTTACCCGCTTTATCTTCATGAACACAAAACTGACTTTTATCTTTTAAAAGCTGAGTTTCAATTGGATAAGTTAAATGCAGATTGTACTTAGTTTTAATTTCATTTTTAATATAAAGCAGGATCAGCAGCCAAAACATATTTTTGGTCTAACTGTTTCAACTGATTGGCTAATTCAATTCTCTCCTTATTAGCTTTTTTCTTAACACTTATGGTAAAAGAAATAATTTGTCCTCTAATGTAAGCCTCAAGAGCATCCCATAAAATAAGATGAGAGGTCTCTTCTAGCGTATTCTCTTCAAAAAAAGAGTAATTTGTCTCTCCAAAAATTTTTTAAAAATCCTTAATAGATAACAGAGTTGGATTAAAATGCCAGAATCTGTTTATTTGGGAGACACCTGGAAGATTTAAAGATAAAAACACAAGAGCATGATCTGAAACAGCAATTTCTTTATATTCACAGGATCGAACTAATGGAATCAATTGGCTATCAACAAAAAATAATCAATCCTGGAATACGTATGATGAACATGAGAAAAAATGAGTACTCTCTATCTATTGGATGCAAAAAATGCCAAACATCAACAACATCACATTTCATTAGAAAAGATTGGATAAAGGAGGCAGATCTACTACATGTCAATCAATTAGAAGAAGAACAAGCTAAAACATGATCTAATAACAGTTGAAATCTCCTCCTAAAACCAAAGAATATAAACTTAAATCTGGTAAAAGTGAAAAAAAATGTCCAAAAAAGCCTGGATCATCTATATTTGGAGCATACAAATTAGCAAAAACCATTAATTTATTATCTAATTTCCCTGAGACTATAACAAAACGCCCATTGGTATCAGGCACTACATTATGTTGAATGAAAGAAACTGAATTGTCTGTAAGAATTGAAACTCTTCTTGCCTTAGCCTGAAAGGAGGAATGGAAAAATAAACCCTTCCAACGGCTGAAAAGACATAAATTACCACATTTACGAACATGTGTTTCTTGTAAAAAAATAATTGAGACATTCAATTTCTTAATATAATTAAATATCTTATTATGTTTCACAGGATGGTTTAATATTTTCACATTAAAACTAAGTAAATTAAAAATATGGTCCATTTTAAATATTGCTTAAAGGAGATGTTTGAATAAAAACCTCTGGAATATATATTAAATCCAAACAATGAGCTTTAAGAAAAAGTAACCAAGCAAGAAATGAAGCTAAGAGAACCAAACAGCTGATAGAAAAAAAGGAAAACCACCCCCTACGCCCCGCCCAAAGAGAGAAAATCGACCAAAGGGCAGTCGACAGCTAAACCTACCATCCCTCCCAAAACAATCTGAGCTCCAAAAAAAAATTTTTACAGCAAAACTGTGTTCCAACAAAACACAACAGAAAAACAGAGCAAAATTGAATATATTAAAAAAACCTCAAAAAATTATAGTATAAAAATATTAGAAAGAAATATGAAAGTTCAAAACATATTAACTTAGAAAGTATTAACTCAAAGAAAGCTTACTAATATTAAATCCTTAATTTTCTAAACAAGGAAATAAAAGTACAAATTAGATAAAGGCATACCAAAAGTAAAAAAAAATTGTTCACAAAAGAAAGTAATGAACAGTTAGACTGCCGATTCTAAAAAAAGGATCCATCAGGCAGACGCAACATAAATTTGTGTAAAGAGTTACTGAACAGTTAAACTTCTGAAATTGATTCGGCACTTAAGAAATCCTGCACCTCCTCGGTCGAGCAAAACCATCTCTGAGAACCATTTTTCAAAATGATTCTAAGATGAGCGGGTTAACAAAGAGAGGGTTTAAAACCTTTATTATACAGCTCAAACATGACTTCTTAAAACTTGAAGTATTCATTCAACACCTCGGGTGAAAAATCTTCCACAATTCTGAACTTCTGGTCTTCATAATCAATCACACCTTTCCGACGATATTCACAAATTAGAGGTTCCTTTGTTCAAAAGTCGAGAAGACAAATTGTCACTGAGCGGGATCGTCCTCCCGGAGGAGGTCTTGGTACAGGCGATCTGTGAGCTCGGTCTATTTTAGGTGGAAATTTTAAAATATTCTGAAATAAATTAGCCAAAAGGTTTACAAAAAATTCCCAAGGATGATTGCCTTCCAATGACTCTTTAAAACCCAGAATACGTTGATTATTTCTTCTGTTTCTATTTTCTAAGTCAATAATCTTCTGTCTTAATATTTCATTAACCTTTAACTGTTTATCACAGATCTGTTCCAGGTTGTCAATCTTCACGTCAAACATCGTCAAAATGTCTTCATTCTCTTTTATCCGTTTATCGTGTTCACTTAAAATTTTTTGAATGGAATCCAATTTTCCATCCATCCGTTTAAATTCAGCGCTGAGTTGCTGAAACTCCTCTGAAAGTTCATTTTTATGTTGCCGAATGGTTACCATAATAGATTCCAAAGTTGCCGGAGGGTCCTCTTCCTTTTAAGTAGCTTTAGCATGACTCATCATAAAGCAATATTGCGTTTAAAAGTAAGTTTTCAAAACAAGTTGGAAGCAGTAAATTAAAAAGAGTAGGAGCACCTATAAAAGCACTGCTACTCCATCAACAGCCAGTAGGATCTGCATGTACTCCTAATTTTTTAGAAATATTCAATAGCACTTATGCTTCAATTAACTATTTCTAAATACATTTCTCTGTTATCAAAACAAATGCATCAGCCATTAATAAGATGCCACATCAAAGGTTACCACAGAAAATAAAAGTGCAGGAAATAAGAAATTGACATGAATAGAAGTGACTAACATAAAATAGAGTGTACACAAATAGATCTCTCTCTGGTTGGTGAGATGTGTGAATGGTGTATCACAGTGATCTGTTCTGGGGCCTCAACGTTTCAAAAAGCAAATGGCCAAAGGTCTGGCAACTAGAAATATAATTCAGGAAAATGTCCATTTTTGCAGTAAAATGTTTAGAATTAGACAAGAATTTAGAATTTATCTAAATCTTACATCCATCCCATAATGTGAGGGAGTAAAAATCTTTGTGTTATGACTCCATTGCAATGTACAGACATGTGAATTTCAACGTCTAATGGCTTGTAGAAAGAAGCTGTCCCATAGCCTGTTGGTCCTGGCTTTAATGCTGCAGTGCCGTTTGCCAAACGGAAGAAGCTGAAGCAGTTTATGGTTGGGGTGATTGGTACCCCCAATGATCTTCCAGGCCTTCTTTCTGCACCTGCTGCTATAAATGTCCTCAGTGGAGGGAAGTTCACATCCACAAATGTGCTGGGCTGTCCGTACCACTCTCTGCAGTGCCTAGAGATCAAGGTTGGTGCAGTTCCTGTACTAGGTGGTGATTCAGTTAGTCAGGATGCTCTCAATAGTGCCCCTCTAGAAAGTCTTGAGGATTTGGGGGCCCATGCTGAACAACTTCAGTCGCCTGTAGCTGTTGTGCTTTTTTTGCAAAAAAGCCGGTGTGTACAGTCCAGGTGAGATCATCGGTGATGTGTATATTGAGGAACTTGAAACTACTCACCCTCTCAACTGCAGACCCATTGACGCTGATCGGGTTTGAGCTTGTGTGCATTCCTCCTGTAATCCACAATCAGCTCTGTTGTGTTTTGGATACTGAGGGAGAGGTTGTTATCCTGGCACCACTGTGTCAGGGTGTCAATCTCTCTTCGTAGGCTGTCTCATTACTGTTAGAAATTCGTGTCATCTATGCATTTGATCAGCAGATTGGAGCTGTGTATGGCAGTACAGTCATGGGTGTAAAGAGAGTACAGAAGGGGACTCAGAACACAGCCCTGGGGGGGGGGGGGGCACCTGAATTGAGTGTCAGAAAGAGCCCATCTTTACCATCTGTCAGTGATCTGATAGGAAGTCTAGGATCCAGCTGCACAAGGTGGGGTGCAAACCAACATCTCAGAGTTTCCTGTCAAGTCTGGAGAGAATTATTCTGTTGAATGCTGCACTGTAGTCCAGGAATAGCATTCTAACATATGTATCCCTCTTCTCCAGGTGAGTGAGGATGGTGTGCAGTGCTGTGGCTATGGCGTCATTGGTAGACCGGTTCTGTCGGTAGGCGAATTGTAGGGGTCCAGTGTGGGTGGTAGCATGCTGCAGATGTAGTCTTTAACTAGCCTCTCAAAGCATTTGCTTACAATTGGGAGTGTGACAGGGTGCCAATCGTTCAGGCATACTAACTTGGTTTTCTTAGGTACAGGGACAGTGATGGACGATTTGAAACAGGAGGGCACTACACACTAGGAGAGGGAGAGATTAAAAATGTCCACAAACACACCAGCACACACTTTAAGGACGCGCCCTGGGATGATGTCTGGCTCGGCAGCCTTGCGGCTGTTGATACTTGGTATGTTCTACATACCTCAGCCTCGGAGATGACCAAGGTGCAGGTCTCGTCAGCGGCTCTCCTTGAAGGTTCAGCCCTATCAACCTCGAATCAAGTGTAAAAAACATTTAGCTCGAAGGAAGCAATGAGGCCATGTTGGCTGTACTGCTGTGCTTCCTCTTGAAGTCCGCAATGGTGTGCAGACCTTGCCATTGTCATTGTCACAGAGTTGTGACCGGATTTTGTCCCTGTGTTGCCGTTTTGCCACCTTGATGGCTTTAGGTAAATCACAGTGGCACCTCTTGAGCTCCTGTTGGTCTCCGGAGGTGAAGGCTTTTTCCCTTGCACTAAGAGCATCATGTATATTATGTAACCAATTGCTGAATTTTGAGTCGATGAGGGATCTGGCTACTGTCCGACAGCTTCAGGTAAACATCTCTCTCCTTGATTTCTATTATCATGCTTGTGTCCATTTCTTGCTTTGTTTTCATTTAAAAAAAAGTCAGTACTCATGTTCCTAATTACCTGATTACCTTAACTAATTTCCAAGAAGATTTCTTTGTCATATCCTTCACTCCTCCTAACTCTGATTTCAAAATCGATGCTCCCCCACCTCCAATTCTGATGAAGAGTCCCTGACATGACACGTTAACAAGTTACTCTTTCCACAGAAGCTGCTGGACTACCTGAGTTATAGTCATAGAGTAATACAGCATGGAAAAGAGGCCCTTTAGGCCAACAAGTCCATGCTGACCAAGATAACCATCTCAGCCAGTCCTATTTACCTGTGCTTGGCCCATATTCCTTTCCCACCTCAGTCCAAGTGTCTTTTAAATGTTACATAGAAACATAGAAAACCTACTGCACAATACAGGCCCTTCAGCCCACAAAGCTGAGCTGAACATGTCCTTACCTTAGAAATGATCTAGGCTTACCATAGCCCTCTATTTTTCTCAGCTCCAGTGTACCTATCCAGGAGTTTCTTAAAAAACCCTATTGTATCCGCCTCCACCACCATTGCTGGTAGCCCATTCCATGCACTCACCACTCTCTGCATAAAAAAAATTAACCCTGACATTTCCTCTGTACCTATTTCAAAGCACCTTAAAACTGTGCCCTCTCATGTTAGCCATTTCAGCCCAGGGAAAAAGCCTCTGACTATCCACACAGTCAATGCCTCTCATCATCTTGTACATCTCTCATCCTCCGTTGCTCCAAGGAGAAAAGGCCAAGTTCACTCAACCTATTCTCATAAGGCTTGCTCCCCAATCCAGGCAATGTTCTTGTAGATCTCCTCTGCACCCTTTCTATGGTTTCCACATCCTCCCTGTAGTGAGGCAACCAGAACTGAGCACAGTACTCCAAGTGGGGCCTGAACAGGGTCCTGTATAGCTGCAACATTACCTCTCAGCTCTTAAACTCAATCCCACGATTGATGAAAGCCAATGCACCATATGCCTTCTTAAACACAGAGTCAACCTGTGCAGCAGCTTTGAGTGTCCTATGGACTTGAACCCCAAGATCCCTCTGATCTTTCACACTGCCAAGAGTCTTACCATTACAGGTGTCCCCCGCTTTTCGAACGTTCACTTTACGAAACCTCACTGTTACGAAAGACCTACATTAGTACCGTTTTCACTTTCAGAAGGTGCTTTCACTGTTACGAAGAAAGGCAGCGCGCGATAAAAAATCAGCATGCGAAAAAATCAGCGCACGATAAAAGGCAGCATGCGCCTCGAGCAGCCGCTCTGCCCTGGATTCGGAACGGCATTGCTTAAACACGTTGCATTGAGCAGCCGTTAGCAAGATGAGTTCTAAGGTGTCAGAAAAGCCTGAAAGAGTAAGGGTGTTACACTTAGCGTAAAACTAGACATAATTAAGCGTTTCGATCGTGGTGAACGAAGCAAAGACAAAGTGAGTTTGGCTTGTGGAAGCTGACGAAGATGATGTTGAAGAGGTTTTGGCATCCCATGACCAAGAACTGATAGATGAAGAGCTGATGCAATTGGAAGAGGAAAGGATAACAATCGAAACCTAATGCAGTAGTGAAATGAACGTGAAGCCGCTGCGTGAGATTTTCGCTGCAATGATAAAGTACGACTTCAATTTTGAAAGGGTACGTAGGTTTACGGGATATTTGCAGGATGGTTTGAGTCCTTACAAACAACTGTATGATAGAAAAATGCGCGAGGCTCAGCAGTCAAGCAAGCCTTCCACATCAGCCACAGCAAATGACAAACCTCGACCTTCGACATCGAGGCGGGCAGACATAGGAGAAGATGAGCTGCCTGCCCTGATCGACGATGAGATGACACCCCCATGTCCCACCATCCCAACCCCCGGGCCCCAGACAGATACTGTACCAATTTGCAAAGAATGCAACAGTAGCCGGGAGGCACACAGCACATCTTTAAGAAAAAAAATGAAATAAACATGCTAATTAATTAGGTGCTGCCGACAGTCGGCCCAGATCAGTGCCGATTTCCGATTGCATCGCCTCTGACCTGGGCCGACAATTACGTGTCAGCGGCACCTAATTAATTAGCATGTTTATCTCGGCTTTTTTCTTAAAGATGTGCTGTGTGCTTCCCGGCTACTGCTGCGTTCTTCGCGGCAACGTATCGGGTCGGCGGCCCGGAGGGTGGGGGCCACTGCACCACCCAACCTGCGACGACTCAGTCTAACACACCATCATTAATGTGCTCTGCGCTGAACCAATTCTGGTAAGTGGTACTATGCTGTACATACATTATTTCTACTTTATATAGGCTGTGTATTTATACGTGTTATTTGTTAGATTTGGCAGCTTCATAGCTTAAAGATTACTGGAAAGCGCATTTATGCCAACAGCGCTTGCGTGAGATTTTCGCTACGGAGATCTGTGCAGGCAATCGTTGTAGAGAAGTATTTCTACTTTATATAGGCTGCGTATTTATCATATCATTCCTGCTTTTACTATATGTTACTGTTATTTTAGATTTTATGTGTTATTTGTCATGATTTGGTAGGTTATTTTTGGGTCTGCGAACGCTCACAAAATTTTCCCATGTAAATAAATGGTAATTGCTTCTTCGCTTTACGACATTTCGGTTTACGAATCGTTTCATAGGAATGCTCTACCTTTGGATGGCGGGGAAAACCTGTAATACTATATTTTGCCATCGTACTTGACCTACCAAAATGAACCACCTCACACTTAGTTGGGTTGAACTCCATCTGCCACATCTCAACCCAGTTTTGCATCCTATTGATGTCCCACTGTAACATCTGACAGCCCTCCACACTATCCACAACAGCCCCAACCTTTGTGTAATCAGCAAATTTACTAACCCATCTCTCCACTTCCTCATCCAGGTCATTTACAAAAATCACGGAGGGAAGGGGTCCCAGAACAGATCCCTGAGGCACATTTCTGGTCACCGACCTCCATGAAGAATATGACCCATCTACAACAACCCTTTGCCTTCTGTGGGCAAGCCAGTTCAGGATCCACAAAGCAAGGTCCCCTCGGATTCCATGCCTCCTTACTTTCTCAATAAGCTTTGCATGGGTTACCTTATCAAATGCCTTGCTGAAATCCATATACATTACATTTACTGTTTTACTTTCATCAATATGTTTAGTCACATCCTGAAAAAATTCAATCAGGATTGTAAGGCATAACCTGCCTTTGACAAAACTATGTTGACTATTTCTTATCATATTGTGCTTCTCCAAATACTCATAAATCCTGCCTCTCAGGATCTTTTCCATCAACTTACCAACCACTGAAGTAGGACTCACTGGTCTATAATTTCTTGGGCTATCTCTGCTCCCTTTCTTGAATAAGGGCATGACATCTGCAACCCTCCAATCCTCCAGAACCTCTCCCGTCCTCACTGATGATGCAAAGGTCATTGCTAGAGGCTCAGCAATCTCCGCCCTTGCCTCCCACAATAGCCTGGGGTACATCTCGTTCGGTCCCAGAGACTTATCCAACTTGATACTTCCCAAGAACTCCGGTACATCCTCTTTCTTAATGTCTATGCTCAAGCTTTTCAATCTGCTGTAAGTCATCTCTACAATTGCCGTAGTGAATACTGAAGCAAAGTATTCATTAAGTACCTCTGCTGTCTCCTCCGGTTCCATACACACTTTTCAACAGTCACACTTGTTTGGTCCTGTTCTCTCACGTCTTATCCTCTTGCTCTTCATATACTTGTAGAATGTCTTGGGGTTTTTCTTAATACTGTTCGCCAAGGCCTTCTCATGGCCCCTTCTGGCTCTCCTAATTTCATTCTTAAACTTCTTCCTGCTAGCCTTATAATCTCTATCATTACCTCGTTTTTTGAACCTTTCATAAGCTTTTCTTTTCCTGACTAGATTTTAAACAGCCTTTGTACAGCACAGTTCCTGTATACTACCATCCTTTCCGCCTCATTGGAACGTACCTACGCAGAACACCACACAAATATCCCCTGAACATTTGCCATATTTCTGCCATACATTTCCCTGAGAACATCTGTTCCCAATTTATGCTCTCAAGTTCCTGCCTGATAGCCTCATATTTCCCCTTACTCCAATTAAATGCTTTCCTAACTTGTCTGTTCCTATCCCTCTCCAATGCTATGGTAAGGGAGATAGAATTGTGATCACTATCTCCAAAATGCTCTCCCACTGAGAGACCTGACACCTGACCAAGTTCATTTCCCAATACCAGATCAAGATTGTTGTTATTGTTCCTGACTCAACCACTCCTTGGGCAGGTCCTTTCATATACGCATCACCCACAAATCCTAAGAACTTTCTACAGGGGCACAATTGGGAGCATCCTGACTGGCTGCATTACTGCTTGGTACAGGAACTGTACTTCCTTCAGTTACAGGGCTCTACAGAGAGTGGTGTGGAAAGCCCAGAGCATCTGTAGATGTGAACTTCCCACTATTCAGGACATTTACAAAGACAGGTGTGTAAAAAGGGCCCGTAGGATCATTGGATACTCGAGTCACCCCAACCACAAACTGTTCCAGCTGCTACCATCCAGGAAACGATACCACAGCATTAATAGCCAGGACCAACAGGCTTAGGATAGCTTCTTCCACCACCAGACCATCAGACTGATTAATTCATGCTGACACAACTGTATATCTATGTTATATTGACTATCCTGTTGTATATAATATTTATTATAAATTACTATAATTGCACATTGTACATTTGTATGAAGATGAATCGTAAAGATTGTTATTCCTCATTTTTTTATGAAAGATGTAAGCAAAAAAAAGACAATGCAATACAATTCAATTTTAAACCTTTTACCTCTCATCTTAAACCTCTGCCTTCTAGCCTTTGATTCCCTTTCTTTGGAGAAAAGACTGTACATTCACCTTATCTATTCCACCTTGTGACTGTATACACCCCTGTAAGGTCAGAAAATCTGTGGAATCGTTCTCCCGGCATTATCTGTTTCTGTTTCATTGCATGCTTTCCCTAAAATTTTCCTGTGAGAACATACCATTTCAGTAAGTAACAAACATGTTAAGTGAAAGTTTCTATACTAAATCTTAATTACATATGCAGTCCAATGCAAATACTTACTTGCCACACATGAGGACTTGGATCAAATCTTTTTAGAGTAGAATGCCGAGACAAAGGGTCAGATTGTACATCCTGTGTTGCCTCTGCTAGCTTGACTTTGGGTGGTAACTTACAGTCCCAATTAACATCCTCATAACTCCTATATATTAAAAAAAAGACAACCATCCCGCCCACATTAAAATTTGAGAAATATAAATACATGAATATCACCAAATTCACAACAGGGAACCAAAAGGAAACATTATGAAGTAGTGTTCAAGTTGAATGGTGATTAAGTCATAGCTATCAACATCAAGAAACACAAGCATGTTATTTTTGTAATATAAATGGACAAACATAGCTCGAGTGTTCTGATGGATTTCAATAAACTAAAAATTCCCCAAATGTAGGATTTTATGGTTAAGAAAAGATAAATGGCTGAAGGAACCCAGTGTCCATGGAGGAAAGAAAGTATTGACATTGTGGGTCAAGTCCATGCATCAGGACTGAGAGAGAAGAGAGAAGGTAGAGACTGGTAAGCTAGGGGCCAGTGGGTGATAGATGGACTGAGGTGGGGTGAAGAATGACAGGCAAATCTAAACAAAGTGGGAGAGGGAAGGGGGAAAGTTGAGACAAAGGATGGAGTGTGCTTACAACTATTTGAGTCCATGGAAGGGAAAGGTGCAAGAACAGAGTTTAAAACTCCTGTGGTGACATGGGAGATGTTTAAAGATGAATATTAAGCTCTATTTGCCACAAATAAAATAGTTAGAAATGCTATACCTGCTTATTCACCTCCTCCCTTACCTCCATTCAGGGTCCCATGCAGTCCTTCCAGATGAGGCAACAGTTCACCTGCAAATCTGTTGGGTCATCTATCGTATCTGGGTGCTCCTGATGCTGCCTCCACTACATTGGCTAGACCCAACATAAATTGAGGGACCACTTTATCGAGCACCTCTGCTCCAACCGCCAAATATCAGAATTTCTTGATGACCAACCATTCTAGTTCCTATATTCATTCCCAGTCTGACATGTCAGAACATGTTTTCCTCTTCTGGCACGATGAGGCCTCATATTCTGTCTAGGTAGCCTCCAACCTGATAGTATGAACACTGATTTCTCCTTCCAGGCGTTTTTTTTTTTTATCTTTTCCCTTCCTCCCACCCTCTCCTCCTATTCCCCACTCTGACCTCTTGCCTCTTCTCCTCACCTGCTTATTACCTCCCCCTGGTGCTCCTCCTCCTTCTCTTTATCCCATGGTCCACTCTCCTCTCCTATCAGATTTCTTCTTCTCCGGTCCCTTATCTCCCACACCTAACTGGCTTCACCTATTATCTCCAAGCTTGTCCTCTTTACCCTCCCCCACCTTTTTATTCTATCATCTTCTCCCTTTCTTACCAGTTCTGTTGAAGGGCCTCGGCCAGAAATGTCAACTGTTTATTCATTTTCCTAGACACTGCCTGACCTTCTGAGATCCTTCAGCATTTTATACCTTTTACTCTGGAATACCAGCATTTGCAGAATTTCTTGAGTTTCTTTGTCACATGTACATTGAAACAATAAAAACATACAGAGAGTTATATTCTTTGTGTCAATGACCAACACAGTGCAAGGATGTGCTGGGGGCAGCCCATAAGTGTTGCCACACTTCTGGTGCCAACATATTATGCCAACAACCTACTAACCCATTTGTCTTTGGAATGTGGGTGGAAAGCAGTGCACTGAGAGGATACTCACAAGGTCATGGGGAGAATGTGTAAACACCTTACAGACAGTGGCAGGAACTGGACCCTGATCAAATAGGGGTGGAAGAAGAGACACAGGAAGTAGATGATATGCAATCAAATACTCTCATTGGTTCTGAAATGCTGAACATTTTGAAAGGAAGAAGGTATCTCTTAAAAGATATACATTTTAAGTTCACTTTGTTGAAATTTGCATCATGCATCAGTTTTTCCTTTATTTCCTAATAACACTTCAATATTCTTTGATCACTGTTAGACTGGTGGCAGCAAGTTGGCACCAGCAACCAATGGCAACGTTTTGCAGACAGCTCAGAAAACTACTAGATACTCTGCAGTCTGCAGCCTGTAATTTCCCTCTTAAGGAGGTACTTTTGAACCAACTAAACAACCTGATGCTTTTGCTACCTCCTGGGGATTTCAGTGAACTAGACTCTCAAGCGTGCAGACATAGCTGGGGCAGCCGTAGCGGGTTGCGGATGCTGCCTCGAGACCTGATAGTGAAAGATGAAGCTGCGGTCGGCTCCTTACTCTGGGCCGACTAAAGCACTGAGCAAGATTAAAATCATCAAGGACAACAGCGGAAAATGAACAGGTACCATGTTCAGCACTATCTGCCTGCATTTGAATGGTTTCCCTCTCTTCTCGCTACTACCATTCGGCAGGAGGTGCCGGCATCTTGAGTCCAACGCCGCCAGGTTTGGGAACAGTTTTGCCCTGCAAGCATCGGGCTACTGGACAGGCTTCATTTGCCTCAGTACTGAACGGGCTCCACACCTGTGGACTCAATTTCAGGGACTCTGCCATTTGTGTTTCATGTGTTTTTGTTCACTTTCTTTTTACTGTTTGCATGATTTGTCCTCTTTTGCAAATTGGATACATGGCAGTCTTGTGTGTGCTTTTTAGTGAATTCTATTGCTTTTGTTTTGTTTTGTGAGTGCCTGCAAAAAGATCAATCTCAAATTTATAGTATACATAATTTGATAATAAATTTCAATATTGAACTTTGAAAATATCAAAGAGAATAGAACTGTTATTCCTTTGGGGTTCTAAACATTGCTACATGAGTGAATTCAGGAAGAGGTGAATGCAAGGACCCAATGACTGCAGGTACAGCCATTCTATGGACAACTCTCAAATGTGCAAATGTATGCATAATACTTCTAAAGGCATCAAGAATCTTCAAATGAGCTCCTTTATGAAGAAAAAGGAGCTATTTTGCTTTCATATTTGAATGAATCTGACTACAGAAACAAAAGCAGTGGAGGGCAGTGTTCTTGCCTCACAGCACTAGCAACCCAGATTCTACCTGGATCTCTGGTGCTGTCTGTGGAATTTGCATGTACTCTTTCTAAAGGTATGGATTTTTCCATGTCTCCAGATTCCCTCCCACATCCCAAAGTTGTAACAGGTGATGGGTTAGCTAGCTGTTATAAATTATTACAACTAAGTGGTAGCAAAATTACAATGGAATTGATGGGTATACGTGAGCGAATATGTTATAGGAAGATAAAGGGGAAATGAGATTGCTCTGAGAGCCAGCATAGATTCATTACACTGAATGGTCTTCTACTGTGCAGAAAATATGAAAAGCTAAGAACTTAATGACTTGTTTACAGCAAGCAGCTTTTATTAATGCTGCATTATTCAAAAGAATAGAAATACTGGGTAGATTAGACCTTGGAGAACAATGATTTCCAGTATACCCAAGGATTATAACCTTGCTGAGAAATAAAGAAAAGCATCTTGCATTTGACACCTCAGGATCTTTTCCACATATTTCAGTGCAGCTTGGGTACACTGAAAGAGTATGTGGAAAAGGTCGATGTGGTACAACACTCAAATATAACCTTCATACAATAAAATCCTGCCAAATTTTAGTTTGTTATGTAGAAATTTGCTGTAATATATTTCAAAGACATTATTATTTCCCAACAAATCCCTACTGACTGCTCCTGATTAATTTGTGCCTTTCTAAGTTGAAAAATCAAAGCACTACAGATGTCAGAAATCTGAAGTTAGAACATGAAAATGTTGGAAAAACTCAGCAGGTCTGGCAAGACCTGCAGTAAAGAAAAACAAGAGTTTTTCATGTTGAAAATCCTCTGTCGGCTTGTGCACATTGTTCTTTTCTAAAGCAACATCTATAGTGTTCCTTAGAATGGATTCAAATTATTTTATTCACACCTAAGTTACTTGGTAAAGAATTACTTAGGATAGAATATTATATCTGCATTATTTCTAAACTTTTCTCCTCCAGAGACACTTCATGACCTGTTGGCTTTTCCTGCATTCTCCTTTCGGTTTCAAATTTAAGCAATAGCATTTAATAGCCTTTACATGTCTCTTTATTTCGTTTCTCTGATTTTTCTCATTAATCTAGCAACCACATGACTTTATAAACAGAGGAATCGCCTTGGCAATCCTGGTCTAACACCAATACTTCCCTTCTCCACTCTCTCTGCTTGCTTTCTCACAAAGGGTTTCTGACCTGCAATGTTTACTACAGGTTAGGCAATCCTTATCTGAAATACTTGGGACCAGAATGCTTCGGATATCAAATATTTTTGGATTTTGAAATATTTACATATATATTGGGATAGTTTGGGGATGAGGCCCAAGTCTAAACATGAAATCCATTCATATTAAATATACAACTCATACATATACCCTGAAGGTAGTTTTTTAAAATAATTCTGTGCATGATGTGTACACTGAACAATCAGAAAGGTAAGCTATCACTATCTCAACTGCCCAGGTCGACAGTCAGTGGCTGTTATGCATTACCAACAAATTGGTGCCATCAGGGCCCCACTCAGGATATGTGACGTCACTTCTCAGAATATCTGTGGTGTGCAAAGACAGATATCCCACCTCTCCCAGAAGTTCCAGGAGTCTCCCGCATATCGATAGTGGCTCCCTGACGCCCAGAAATTATATACAATATCCCGGAAATAGATTTTTTTGAGAAAGAGGGAGAGGGAGAGCGAGCATCCTGATTGGTCTCTCTTCGTGCAAAGAGGGGTCCCCATCCACCGGGCTGCGAGGGAACGATATGATTTGGCGATATGAGTCAGCAGCACCTTTCCTCATTTCCTGTCACCCACTGTTGAGCTTGAACTCATGCGAGCTCATTACCCACGCGTTATCCATGTCAGCGTGAGAAGAAGATCAACTCCTCGAGCTTGCAAATGACAGTGGGCTGAAAAGTATGTTTGACATAACATCTCTGCTGGCACTCTGGATCAAAGTCAAGGCTAAATATCCTGAGATAGCCATGAAAGCACTGAAAACATTGCTTCCATTTCCAACATCATATCACTGCGAAGCAGAGTTTTCTGCAATGAATGCAACAAAAACTAAATTGCGGAATAGACTGGACATAAGGAACCCCGTTTGAATATCGCTGTCTCCCATCACCCCTTGATAAGACTGTCTTGTTGCAGGGAAACAAGCCCAGGGCTCCCACTGATTCAGCGATATTGGTGTGTTGCAATGATTTTATATGTTCATACAGGGAAAATATGCACTGTGTGTTTAATATCCAAACATTACTTAAAATGTTATGATGCTATTGACTTATCACCTATATTCCGGTCGTGATTAACAACCCCACCACCCCCGGGTTGGCCGGTCCACAAGAATGTTGTCAATATTAAACCAGTCTACGGTGCAAAAAATGTTGGGGACCCCTGCTAAGTAGACCTATCAGTTTTCTCTGTGGGCGGGCTTTACAGTCGACCTCAAAAATAATGACAGTGCTGCTCGCTGCACTGTTTGCAAAAGTGACTTTTCTATTGTCCACGGTGGGTTAAAATGTAAAAGACATGTTGAGGTGAGTTTAACAGGTGTCATTCATTCATTAGCATAGCTAACGTTATTTAAACTAGCTGGCTGGCTGCTAAGGAGCTACGCTATTGATGTCCTATGTGTTGAGGCCAAACTCCCTGTAGACTTGCTTAAAGTTGTAATAGAATAAACATGATCATATAATATAAGTACATATTTTAATGTCACATTTTCGCATATACCCAACTTGGTTTACAGATTAGACAAAATCACTAAACAAAATATTACATACACCCTTGGAGGTCGACGGGGGGGGGGGGGGGAGGGATATGGAGTTGCGGGGGGCAGGGGTGCTACCTCCCTGAAATGAGTTTTTGCAGGGTTGGATGTCTGCAAAGACCTGCGCATCACCTGAGAACTTCCCAGTGCCTTGTGGAATTTTCCATTTGTGGTGCCATGTCAGGGGTCAAAAACATTTCAGAGGTTTTCAGATTTCGCATTTTCTGATAAGGGGTGCTCAACCTGGATTATATTTTCTATAGGTGCTGCCTAGCCCACCAACTGCTTCTGGCATTTTTAGTTTTTTTTAAAATTTTGTAGTTTTTTTTTAAATTTTGCATCACTATTGGTGTTTGTTCCTAAATAAAACCTATATGGAGTTTAGGCAGTCACACGATCTGATAACATATAGAAAAATGTGAAATTTGACAAAATTCCTCACCTCTGAGTAGTTGTAGTGTACATGTATTTTTTTGCTTTTGTGTCTCTTGTACTGTCAGATGTTGGATCACTGGTAGTCTATAATGACAGATAATGCACATTTTACATTTATAAAAGATCAGAATTAAAAAATGCATGGATAGCTACAAATTTATTTTCTGTTGGAAAGACAAAGTTTGTATTAAAGTACATATGTTTTGTGTTGTATGTTATATTACATTGTACTGAATGATACATACCTGATCTGTAGGATCCACATTGAAACTTAAAGTATGGGTTTGCAGATTAACAGGAGATGAGTGTGGTGTTGGCGTCACTCTGACTGGGCTCGTCCAGCCTTGAAAAAAGAATAAGAATGATTGAATCAATAACTCTCAATAAGCTAACATGCTATTTTGTCTAACATTCAGCTCCCAACTACAACCATCCTTCAGCCACAATTCAGTGATGGCCACAACATAATACCTGATGAAATGTAATAGTGCAACAAGATCATCCACCTTATTTCTTATACTCCATGCATTGAGATATAACACTTTGAGTGCTGTATTTGCTACCCTTTTTGATTTTGCATCCTTAATGCACTGATACTCACCCTTTGACTGCAATTTTGTTCAATCATCTGCATGCCCTTCTTGACAGCCTGATTGTACGTTATCTTTGCTTTATTACCATCTGTCCTATCCCGAGACCCTTCATTCTTGTTCCCACCTCCCCCCTGCAAAATTAGTTTAAACCCTCCCCAACAGCCTTAATAAACCTGCCCGTGAGACTATTTCTCCCCCTCAGATTCAGGTGTAACCCTTCCCTTTTGTTCAGATCATACCTTCGCCAGAAGAGATCCCAACATTCCAAGAACCTGAAGCCCTTCCACCTGCACCAGCTTCTCAGCCATGCATTAATCTACCAAATCATCCTGTTTCTACCCTCCCTAGCATGTGGCAAGGTATTACTATCCTGGAGGTCCTACTTCTCAGCTTTCTACCTAGCTCTCTAAATTCTCTCTTCAGGACCTCATTGCTTTTCCTTCATATGTCATTGGTACCAATATGTACCAAGACATCTGGCTGCTCTCCCTTCCTCTCTAAAATGCTGTGGACCTGATCCAAGATTGCCCCTAACTCTACCACCTGGGAGGCAACATACCATCTGGGTGTCCCGTTCACATCCACAGAATCTCAAGCCTGTTTCTCTTACTATTGAGTCCCCAATAAATACTGCTCCCCTCTTCTCCCCCTTTCCCTTCTGCACCACAGACGCATGCTCCGTGTCAATAACCTGGTCTCCGTGGCATTCCCCTGGGAGGTCATCTCCCACAACAGTTCCCAAAACTGTATATTTATTTTTGACGGGAATGGCCACAGAGGTTCTCTGCGCTAACTACCTATTCACTTTTCCAAATCTCCTGACAGTCACTCAGCAACTCACCTCCTGCAATTTCGGGGTGACTACGTCCCTGTAACTCTGATCGATGTAACCTCACTCTCCCATACAAGGTCATCCAGCTGCTGCTCCAGATCCCTCACACTGTCTTCAGGCAACTGTAGTTGGAAGCACTTCACACAGATGTAGCTTCCTGGGAGACCTTGGGTCTCCCAGGACTCCAACATTTGGCAGGAAGAACACACAACAGCCAGTTACTAGACTAAGTTTTGCAGGAGAAAGATAAAAGGGGACCTTAACAGAAATTTACCAAGAGCCAATGCCTCTTTTGTGCCAAAGCTGACACTCCTACTTTCACCACTACTCCCAACAATGGCCCCCCTGCTAGTCCCTTCTCTACTTTTACCTAATTCACTGTGTTCTGCTCCCATCGCTGATCGGGCCTCCAGAATATCAGAATGCCCATGAAGCTCTCCTTTTAAACAAGCGACCTGCGAGAAACCTCATCGCTGTGCTCTGCTCTTACCACTGACTGGGCTCTGGAAGTCCAGCAGCAACAGTACAGTGTAAGATACAAAAATTACTGCATGCTTCAAAAATAAACAAACAGTGAAAAGGATGAATAACCAAAGCAGTGTACATGGACCTTTAGAAATCTGATGATAGATGGGAAGAAGCCATGCCCGAATCATTTAGATGGGAGTAACACAAATGGCATGTTCCAGGTGGTGAGGGTCTTCAACAATGGATGCTGCCTTCTCTTGAAGATGTCTTCCAGAGCAGGGAGGGTTGTGCCCATGATGGAATAGGCTGAATCTACAACCCAGTGCAGCCTCTAGATACACCATAGGGGCCTTATCTCGTAATCCTGTGATCTCTGTCTCGGAGGCCAACTAGAACAGCTTTCAAAAGGGTTAATGCTTGCTGGTGTGCATCCAGTTTGTGCCTCTAACTTCAAATGGAATTGTCTCCGATGGCCTTCCGGAGGTTGTACCTGGACTACTTGCTGTGTTTTGGATCACTGCTGATCTTGAATGTCACAGATCTAATCCTCAACAGACAGTTAATCTCCTATTTATCCAAGGCATCTGGTTTGGGAAAACTAGGTATTTTCTTAGACACATAGTTATCCACATAGGTCTTGAAATTGGTGATAGTGACAGTGGCTCTGATGACATTCAACCAACCATTTTTTTTGTGTGAGACAAACGATTACAGTTCTGAGTTGGACCAATGAGGCCATGTCGTTGGAATAAAATAAAAGCAAAGGGGAGAATCACACTACAAAGGATTTACTCTGCATACCTTCTTCAAGGGAGATACAGGCAAAGAAACATGTTAGCATATTTCTGCAATTGAAAATCATTGGGGCAGTAACAGTACAGGGTTTCAGCAAACCTGTTAGTAACTGTGTCAACAGTATTCAGGATGTAGTTCTTAAAATACTTTCAAGATAAAGATTTTAATCAATATGCAGCAAGTCTAATCATATCCAAGGCTCAGTCCTGAACTTAATTTTAAGGAATGGCACTGGTAACATTGCAGAGATAACAAGAAGAGAGGACTTTAAAGGCAATGTATGGATCTTGCAATTCAGTGCGAGTAACCTATTTAACTGTCTGATAAGAGTTCACCATCACCAGTCCATGAGTTTCAAAATACAGTCAGACATAACGCAGCTCCAGTTAGTATTACCTACTATTCTAAACTACTTCATTCCCCAATGCCTCCCAACCCAGGCTTTTGCCAAAATGACACAATAGCATTGCATGGCTGAAAATTTCAAAGAGAAGGAAGCAGCACCATGGAGGATTTGAAAGCAAGGAAGAGAATATAAAATCCACTGTATTGCTTAACCTTAAGCCAATATGGATCAATTAGCAGATGGATTTGGATGAATGGAACTGTACAAATGACAGCAAAAGCCCTCATATTTATGTTTAATAAATCAAGGAAGGCTAGTGAGTATTTCAGAATAAGCCAGTTAACTACTAGGTGGCAAACCTTACATCAATGAGACATTATTGGAGAAAATTCTAAGGGATAGGATTTATGTTAATTTGGGAAGACAAAGATTGATTAGACATTCAGCATAAAGGGGAGATCCTGCCTCACTTATTTGATTGAATTTCTGAAGAGGTAACCAAAGAGCCTAATGAAGACAGAGTGGTAGATGTTGTCTATAAGGACTTTATTACGGAATTTAACATGGTAGGCTGATGCAAAAGGTTAAGGTTCCTGGAATCCGAGGCAAAAAGGCTCATTGAATCCAAAATTAGTTTAGTGATAGAAGGCAGTGGTCTATGAGGTATCATAGGAGTCAATGTTGGGACCTTTGCTATTTGTGACAATATATCAATGACTTGTTGATGTTATGGATAGAGAGAAATTTTATCTAAGGTTATAACAGAAATAAATTTGGTGAAAAGTTGACGGAGAGTGGACAGGTGGAATTTAATCTTGACAAATGCAAAGAGATGTGCTTTAGGAAGTCAAATGGGGGAGAAAAATACAGTAAATGGTACAGCACAAAAGAATGTTGAAGAACAGAAATCTTCAGGGTCCAAATCCATAGTTCCCTGAAGTTGCAACAAAGGTGAAAAAAAGGTATATGACATGAGAGGAAGCACAAGTTACATACATCAGTATTGCAATGGAATAAAGAGAATTACAGAGGCATGAAAGAGGAGCTTGCCCAGGTGGACTGTGGGGGTGGGGAATACTGGCAGGGATGACAGCAGAACAGAGGTGGCTGCAGTTTCTGGGAATAGTTCACAAGGTGCAGGATAGATAAGTCCCACAGAAATTGTTCTCAAATGGCAGGGGTGGGCAACCATGGCTGACAAAGGAAGTTAAGAACTGCCAAAGACAAGGCATAGAAGGTAGCAAAAGTGAGTGGAAAGTTGGATGATTGGGAAGTTTTTAAAATTCAACAAGAGGCAACTAAAAAAGCTATAAGAGAAAAGATGAAATATGAGGGCAAACCAGCCGACAATATAAAGAAGGATACCAGAAGTTTATTCTCAGCTATGTAAAGAGTAAAAGGGAGGTGCGAGTCGATATTGGACCACTGGAAAATGATGCTGGTGAACAGCAATGGGGTGACAAAGAAATGGCGGATGAACTTAATGGGTACTTGGCATTTGTCTTCACTGTGGAAGACACGAGCAGTGTGCCAGAGGTCCATTAGTGTCAGGGAGCAGGAGTGAGTGCCATGCTATTACAAAGTAAAAAGTGCTAGGCAAACTCAAAGATTGATAGGTCACCTGGACCAAATGGACTACATCCCAGAGTCCTGACAGAGGTTGCAAAAGAGATAACAGATGCACTGGTCAGGATCTTTCAAGAATCACTTGATTCTGGCATGGTCCCGAGGGACTGATAAACTGCAAATGTCACTCCACTCTTTAAGAAAGAAAGAAGACAAAAGAGAGGAAATTATAGGCTTCTGTCACTGGGACAGTGTTGGAGTCCATTATTAAGGATGAGGTTTCAGGGTACTTGGAGACTAATGATAAACTAAGTCAAAGTCAGCACAGTTTCTGTAAAGGGAAATCTTGCCCTGACAAATCTGTTAGAATTCTTCGAGGAAGTAATAAGCAGGGTGGACAAAGGAGAGGCAGTGGATATCATTTATTTAGATTTTCAGAATGCATTTGATAAAGTGCCTCACATGAGGCTGCTTAATAAGATAAAATCCTATGGTTTTACAGTGAATATACTGGTATAGATAGAGGAATGGCTGGCAGGCAGGAGGCAGTGACAAGGAATAAAGGGGGCCTTTTCTGGTTGGCTGCCAATGACTAGTGGTGTTTCTCAGGGGTCAGAATCAGGACCACTACTTTTCACATTGTTTGGCAATGATTTAGATTGTGGAATTGATAGCTTTGTGGCAAAGTTTGCAGATGATAATAGATGGGTGGAGGAGTAGGTAGTGCTGAGGAAGCAATGTGAATGCAGCAGGACTTAGACAAATTGGAAGAATGGGCAAACAAATGGCAGGTGGAATACAGTGTTGGGAAATGTACAATAATGCATTTTGGTAAAAGGAGCAATGGTGTGGACTGTTATCTAAATGGGGAGAAGGTTCAAATGTCAGAGGAGTAGAGGCACTTAGGAGTCCTCATGCAAAACTCCCAGAAGGTTTGTTCATAGGTTGACTCTGTGATAAAGAAGGCAAATGCAATATTGGCATTTATTTCAAGGGGAATAGAATTAAAAAGCAAGGAGATAATGCTAAAGCCTTATAAGACACTAGTCAGGCTGCACTTGGAGTACTGTCAACAGTTTTGGGCTCCTTATATCAGAAAGGATGTATTGTCATTAGAGAGAGTCCAGAGGAGTTTCACGAGGATGATTCTGGGAATGAAGGGGTTAACATGTGAGCAGCATTTGGCAGCTTTGGGCCTGTACTAACTGGAATTTAGAAGAACGCATGGAGATCTCATTAAAACCTACCAAGTGTTGAAAGGACTAGATAGGTCCTAACATAGAATATCGGATATACAAGAGTTGACACATTATGTTGCAATATAGAAAGCATTATTTAGAGTACTGTTCAACACACTGTTTAGGCCTCATTCCCACATGTCGGTCCATGCCTCCTCAACTGCCACGAAAAGGCCACACACACGTTAAGGGAGCAACATCTCATAGTATGTCTGGGTAGCTTCCAACCTGACAGCATCAACATTGATTTCTATACTTTTGGTTATTTCTAACCCCCCCCCCCCACACACACACACACACACACCTTCTCTCTTTCTCTATTCCACATTCTGGCTCTCCTTTCACCACTTCTTTTCTCAACTACCCATCACTTCCCTCTGGTACCTGTCCACCTCCACTTTCTTCCATGGTCCACTGTCATCTCCTATCAAATTCCTTCTTCTTCAGCCCTCACCTTTTCCATCTAGCAGCTCCTAGGTTCTTACTTCATCACCTGGTTTCACCTGTCACCTGCCTGTTTGTCATCTTCTCCTTCCTCCACCTCCTTATTCTGGTCTCCCCCCCCCCCCCCCCCAAACCTTCCTTTCCAGTCCCGCTGAAGGGTCTCAGCTTGAAGCAGCTACAGTTTATTCCCCTCCATAGAAGCTGCTCGAATTGCTGAGTTCTTCCAGCACTTTCTGTGTATTGCTCAAGATTTCCAGTATCTGCAGCACTGTGTTACTGCTTAGGCCCCATGAGGAGCATTGTGTACAGTTCTGAAGCCACATTTAAGAAAGGATGTGATTGTGCTGAGCATTTAGAGGGGAAATTTAATAGCATTCAGATTAGTTTTATTTTTTCATATACATCAGGGTATAATAAAATCCCTTGCTCACATGAAGCTTGCAGAGAAAACAGTATACATGGTAATGATAAATACAATAAATACCGCTATGAATGCAAAAAACAACAGAATAATGCAAAGATTGCAGTGCAAATTTATAGCAAAAAGAAATGAAGCAACAATAATGGAATAACTAAGAAAGATAGAATTCATAGTACGAGAATGTGGCAGCACCACTGGGAAGGGAATGTGAAAAAGTTAATTGGTTCGGAAGTCTGATAGAAATAGGGAAAAAGCTATTCCCAAGTCTGGGTGTCCAGACTTTCAAGCTCCTGTATCTTCTTTGATCATATTTGGTATGGCTGAGATGCAGTCATTGACAAACATCTTAACACAGGTATTGTTATTGTCCTAAAGTTAACTTTATGTCAGAGAAGCCACAATGCAATTATCCACATCTAATTACAACATATCCAGTGAGAAACTTGCTCAGGAGGAATAGGCCTGAAGTTAGGAGAGAGAGAGGGGAATGGCTAAGGAGAAAGGCATCCTTGACAATACAATTGGCCTTTCTGAAGCAATGTATCATATAGATGCACTGGCTGGAAGGAAGTAACGAGCCTGTGGTGGACTGGGCAATTACTTCTAACAGTTCAAGGTAGAACAGCTGCCAGACCAAATTGAGGTGCAAACCCTCAGGAAAGTTTCTATGGAGTATCTGTAGAAGTTCAAGAGAATTCACATGGCCAAGCCAAATTTTCCCTGCATGCCTAAGAAAGTATATATGCTGATGTGCCTTTTATTGCCACATCAGTGTGATGATACCAGATGAGGTTACTGATGATATGGATGCCAAGAAACTTGAAACTGTTGACCATCACAATTGTAGCTCTGTTGACGGGGAGCCAGTCATATTCTCCCCAGGTGTTCCTCACACCATAAAACCAACAAGCAACTCTCAGGTCTTCTGAACTTTAAGGGCAAGATTGCTATCATGACATCATAACACAAGGTTTGTGATCTCTTTCTTGTACTCTGTCTCATCACTCTTGATCCAGCCAATAACAATGGTATCATCCAAGTGGGTATCTGGACACACAGTCATAGATATAGAGGGAGCAGAGCAGGGAAATGAGCACCAAAGTTGAGGACCAGGATAGATGAAAGGTTATGGCCAATTTTACTGAGATCTGCTGTTCAGGAAGTCTACTGGGGGCCTCAAGACCAAGGTCCAACAGCTTAGGGGTGATCATATTTGGTAGGGCTAAGATGCAGTCAACAACAAACACCTTGACACAGGTATTTTGTGAGAATACAAGAACAATGATGAATAAAAGGGCCAGGAGAACAGCAGCCAGGCTTGCATATGAAGGTTCCTCCCAGTCTCCATCCAGCTAATAGGAACACCTGCCAGTCATTTCTAACTCGTCATCTGCAGCCCATTTAAGCCCAGCACTCACCCACATCTTGTTCACTCATATGAACCAGCCATCTTCAACCAGCTGCTGCTCCTAGTCTTCAGTTACCTTGCTGCCTTGCCATGTTAAGTATATGTTCTCTCATGTTTAGTGTCCCCTTGTGGCTTGTTAATTTGCAGTTTATTATTAAGGTTATTGCTCACCACTAAATTTTCTCCACTGTTCTATGTTTGGGTCAAGCCTCCTCTACACTTCCTGACAGGATGAGTGAACCAGTAATTGACCCAGCAGAGCATGCCTGCCTAAAGGAAGTCATCCGTTGACAGAAGCATATGATCCAGAAGCAGCAGGAAACCATCACCATTCTCAACCAACTCTCTATCTCAATATAGCAATCCCATGCCAGTCAACCTCCTCCTTCGGAGTCTAGAATTCCAGTGCCCAAAGGCTTTAATGGATCCTGAACCCAATGCCACAACTTCCTGTCCCAGTGCGTCTTACACTTTGAGCTCCAACCACCTCTCTATGCTATAGACTGAGCCAAGATTGCCTTCATCATTTCTCTCTTAACTGAATGAGCCCTGACCTGAGCCATCACTAACTGGGACAATAAATCCCCATTTACAACCAATATGAGGATTTTACCACTAAGATGTGCTGGGTTTTTGACCATCTGGGAAATGGAAAGGAAGCAGTGGATTGGCTGCTTCGCCTGTGTCAAGGCTTACATTCTGGTGGATTACACTGTAGAATTCAAGACCCTCATGGCAGAGTACGGCTGGAATGCGGAAGCACTGTTGGCCCATTACCACGATGGCCTCTCAGAGCACTTGAAGGATGAGCTGTCTACTGACCTCAAATGCTTTATTACTTTGGCCCTCCATATTGAATAGTGTCTTATTGAACAACCCTCCAGGTCATTAGCCAGAAAACCAGTTCTGTTCCCAGAGCCATTTCCGGCTGAAAGACTCTCATCATCAATGCAAAGTTTGTGAGAACTCCCTTAACCCCACCCCACCAAGAGCAAGAACGATGGGGAAACAACCTGTGTGCTTAGTATAGAGCAGATGATCACCCACGCATCAAATGTCCACTGTTTCCAGGGAAAGAGTAGAGGAGCTAGTAGAGAGAGAAGCTTTCTATCTGGTAAGCTCCCCTGGCCCCTCATTCCAGCACTATGGCCTGACTCACTCTCTCTGTCCTCCACAACCGGAAGGCTCTGCGCAGACAGAAGGTCTGGTAGATTCTGGTGCATCAGTCAACTTTCTGACTGAACTCTGTGTGCAACTTGGACTCCCCTCCAAGCCTATCTCTCACCCCTTCTGCATCACAGCTATTGACAGACATCCCTTGGGGTCTGGGATGGTCAGAGTGTGCACAAGTATAGGAAAGCATCGCAAGACCATCTAATTCCTCCTGACCGACTCATCCAACATTCCTCTGATGTTGGGTTACCCCTGGCTCTGTACTCATGACCCACACTTCGCCAAGTCATCCAGTTCACTGCTGAGCTGGGGACCCAGTGGCCAAACCACCTGCTTGCAACCTCAGCTGATTTCACCCCATAATCCATAGAGACAGGGAAAACCCTCGACCTCACCAAACTCTCATCAGAGTACCATGAATTAGCCATTGCCTTCAGTAAACGGGGAGCCAGCGCCCTGCTGCCACACAGACTACACGATCAACCTCCTCCCAGGCACCATCCCTCCCCAAGGTAGTCTGCTCTTCCTCTTCCCTCCTGAGATCCATAAATGACTATATCACCGATGTATGCTACAGCATGGCTTCATTCAACCATCCCACTCCCCAGCTAGTGCAGGATTCTTTGTCAAAAAGTAAGATGGGGTTGGGGGTTTCTCTATTCCTGCATCGACTACCATGGACACAACAAAATCACCTTGAAGAACCATGCTATTCCCTTGATGGATAGCCCATTCAAAACACTCTCAGATCTTCAAAACTGGGTGTACAGAATGCATACAATCTGATCCACATCTGCCAGAAGGATGAGTGAAAGACAGGGTTCATAACACCCACTAGCACTTGGTGATGTTTTTTGAACTTTCCAATAGTCCAGCCATTTTCCAAACCTTCATTAATGAGATCCTCTCAGACAGAGTACACAGGTACGCATTCGTCTACCTCAAAAATATCCTCATCTTCTCCAAGGACCCTCAAGACCACGTCTGTCACATCCATTCTGTCCTTCAGTGTCTCCTCAAAAAAAACCAACTCTACTGCAAGCTAGAGAAATGATAGTTCCACACCCCAGTATTTTCCTTCCTGGATTATGTTCTTTTGCCTCAAGGCATAACCATGGATCCAGAGGAATTGTGTTCTATTGTTGAATGGTCCTAATCATACTCCCTCAAACAACTACAGCACTTCTTGGGCTTCTCCAACCTATACCACCATTTCATCAGAAACTATGGCCTCTCACCTCCCTCAAAGATCAAAGTTCAAAGTACACCTCTGGAGCCAAGGAAAGTGGAAGGTGGTCCACTGTACACAGTTTGCCAGTTGATGGATCCACTTCATCATGGACAAGGTGTTCAGTACCTGGTTGGCTCGAAAGGGTACAGCCCAGATCTTCAGTGCTGACTAGTTACATCTTGGATCCAGAGCTCATTGAGGAGTTCCACTGGAGCCATTCAGAACATCCTGGACCATCGGGGGCTGGCCCTGGGGTTAAGAGGGGATTGTCCTGTCTGTCCCACGTGCAGGCTCCTTCCAGTCTGCATCCAGTTAATATGACTACCCTGCAGCCCATTTAATCCTAGCTCTCACCCACAGTCCTTGTTCACTGATACGAGCCAGCCAGTCTCAGTCAATTGCTCCTAGCCTTCAGTTACCTTTTGCCTTGTCGTGTTAAGTATCTGTTCTCTCATGTTTTGTGGCCCACGTGGCTTGTTATTTTGCAGTTTATTATTAAAATTATCACTCACCGCTAAATCGTCTCCACTGCTCAGTGTTTGGATCAAGCAACCCCTACATTTCCTGACAGCAGCAGCATCTTCTACTCATTTACTTGCAGCTGCTTTATACTCAAATAAATATGGTTTTAACAAACGTGGAAACTTGTATTCATAAACTTAAACAACTGACACCAGAGGAATAAGATATTTTTGTTTAAATTTACTGTACAAATCAGTACAGAGAATTCATTTAAACTCAAGATGAGACCTGGTGCACGGGGAGGGCTCTTCCTGCAGCTAAACACCAGGTTTCTCCCATGTGATTAACACATGATGGTGAATCATCACAGCCTCATTTGGCAGTCCTGATTTTTTTTTTTAAAATGCATGACTTGCATCATCAACATCCAGCTAACATTAGTTGCTGAGTAACAAAGTCACTGTGGTGAAAGTTACATTAAAGATGACCGCTCATGATTCACCATTGAAACTTGCAGCAAATTGACTTTCAAGACAATTAGAAAAACTCGTGCTTCATGGCCCAATTTTGTTTTCACTGACTTTGTGGAAGTTACCAATAAGGTACTTGGCAACACTCAGAGAAAGGCCACAGAGGCAATATATAAAGGCACAACCTGACGTCTTGGTGATGTGATCTTTCAAACTTAAATCCAGTCAGACAGTGCAGTAATCCCAATACCCTGAACAAAATAATCTACAACAAAATAATAGAATAAAATCAAAGAGAAAAAAAAAATCAGAAGGGAACAAACCAAGAGCAAAAAGTAATTCCACTGGTGAACAAATGAAATAAAAATATTAATGACTTAAATCACAATTAGAAGACCAAAGGAGTGATACTTAAATGGTATCAGAATCAGGTTTATTATCACGGGCATGTGACGTGAAATTTGTTAGCTTAGCAGCAGCAGTTCAATTCAATACATAATCTAGGAGAGAGAGAGAATAAAAATGAAACAATGAAAATCAAACAATAAAAATCAAACAATCAACAATGGGTGGGCATCACCAATGGCTTTGCAATATGACAGCAACAGATTAGCACTGGAAAATTCTAGCCCACTGCCTCTAATTACAAATTCTAACCACAACACTACAAAATCGAGCGGCACCAACCACGTTATCCTGAGGTTACATTTCATCAGAAAGGCAACTGGACTAACCACTGGAGAACCCAAATATGCTGCACAAGAGGGGAGACGTTTTGGGTGCAGCTCTCAAGGGAATCTAAAATGCTCCCATTTGCAACTAAAATCTTCAGCCACCGACATTGCAGTAAGTAACATCATTTCAAGTCTTTTAAGAGAACTAGTGATTTCAGGACTGGCAGATTCCATTCACAACACCATCCAGGGAGTGACTGCAGCACCTGGAAGCTCAGGAGATGTCTCCATTGCTTCAGAAAATGCGGCTGCTGGGAAGGACTGCAAGTAAAACTGAAGCAGCGGGGCCTTAAGCTGCCCCCTCTCCTCCTCCCAGATGAACAGTCTCTGGAAAATACAACTGAAGACCTCAAAGCAAGACAGCCATCCCAGAGGGATACCAGGGACTGTTGTGTATTCTGCTTCACTGAGACATTGCTCACCTCCTGTAATCCAGACACAGCACACCAAGCCGAGAGCTTCACCATCTAGCTGACGGACCAGGCAGTGGCATCAGGTAAAGGCAGAAGTGGTGGCATTTGCTTCATGATTTATTCATCGTCTTGCACAGACCCTTCTGTCTCAGTCCTGCTACTCCAACCTGAAACACCTGGCAGTCAAGTGCCGTTCATTCTATCTGCTGAAGGAAATTCTCCACCATCATTCTGGTAGCAGTGATGTTCTGTTCTTAGAAAATGTCACGCTGGCACTGAAGGAGCTGCGGGTGAACAATTTTCATGAGACACAGCACCCTGACACTTTTCCAGACATTGCAGGAGGCTTCAACTGGGCTGGCTTGAAGAAGTATCTGATAAACTACCACCAACATGTCACATGCAGAAACAAAAGAGCCAAAACACTATCACTGTTACATCACCAAAACACTTACCATACCATCCTGCACTTTGATAAGTCCCATTACTTGACTGTTGTTGCAACGAACGAGGCGAACCCAAACGCAGGACACAGGCACGGAGACTGAGTTAGGATGCAGACGCGGGCATGAGCGTTGAATGGCAAACAGGAGAGAGTATAGGAAAGTCGGAGGCAGGCAGAACTTATCTTGACACGGAGCATAGGAAGGAAAGCTGCAGACAAAACTTTTCCTAGCATGGAGAGACTGAGTTTCACAGGTAGACCCCCAAACTGGAGTAGAATTTAGAAAACTTACTTTGACACGGAGAGACTGAGTTTCACAAGTAAATATCGGTACTGAAGCAAAACTTAGAACACGCGATCCTAAGTGACCGGGAAACATTAATTACCACACTGGCAAAACCAATGATCTGGCCACTAGTGGGTGCAAAGCCAGGGTTCTTATGCTGCAGGTCTTGATGAAAACCAGGTGTGTCGCCATCAAAGAAAATTAGGAGAAAATGGGGAATTAATGGTCGGAACCACAGCACAATCAAAGGGAATTTGGAGAAAAGGGGGAATTAATGGTTGGTACCTTGACAACTGTACTTCTACTCCTGGCATCTGGACAGTGTCTGAGGGCCACAGCACCAGTTCTTGCACTGTATTGCTGCTGCAAAGCAACTATTTCTCACATCATAAGACAGTGAAAATAAACCTGATTGATTTTCAGATAAATATGAAGACTACAGAAGGTGAGGTGCTAGGTATTTTGTGGTGAATAAATAACTTTCCTCCTCATCAAATTTTTGAATTCCCTATAAAGGACAAATCAAATACTACAATACTCTTATTACCTGGATGGGTTCAAAACTAATATTCATTCAGCTCAGTGCTATTTAATAAAGCTGTCCACGTGATAGACACATACAAAATGCTGGAGGAACTCAGCAGGTCAGGCAGCCTCTATGGAAATGAATAAACAGTCTAGACATTTCCATTCCCAGTTTAAACATAGAAACATAGAAAATAGGTGGAGTAGGCCATTTGGCCCTTCGAGCCTGCACTGCCATTTATTATGATCATGGCTGATTATCCAACTCAGAACCCTGCACCAGCCTTCCCTCCATACCCCCTGATCCCCCTAGCCACAAGGGCCATATCCAACTCCCTCTTAAGTATAGCCAATGAACTGGCCTCAACTGTTTCCTGTGGCAGAGAATTCCACAGATTCACCACTCTCTGTGTGAAGAAGTATTTCCTAATCTCAGTCCTAAAAGGCTTCCCCCTTATCCTCAAACTGTGACCCCTCGTTCTGGACTTCCCCAACATCGGGAACAATCTTCCTGCATCTAGCCTGTCCAATCCCTTTAGGATTTTATACGTTTCAATCAGATCCCCCCTCAATCTTCTAAATTCCAATGAGTACAAGCCTAGTTCATCCAGTCTTTCTCCATATGAAAGTCCTGCCATCCCAGGAATCAATCTGGTGAACCTTCTTTGTACTCCCTCTATGGCAAGGATGTCTTTCCTCAGATTAGGGGACCAAAGCTGCACACAATACTCCAGGTGTGGTCTCACCAAGGCCTTGTACAACTGCAGTAGTACCTCCCTGCTCCTGTACTCGAATCCTCTCGCTATGAATGCCAGCATACCATTCGCCTTTTTCACCGCCTGCTGTACCTGCATGCCCACTTTCAATGACTGGTGTATAATGACCAGTCATAATGACAACCAGTTCCTAACGGGGAAGTATGTACTATCCAAAGGAAGCAGTGAAGCTGGATTTCTTTTTTTTAATCTATATAAAATATATATTCCACTGTCCTGGATGTGGACAATACTTCCACAGAACCATCAAACTGTCTGTTACTGTTTCATGCTTCATTGTAATTCTGTCACCTTTCCCTGCCCTATAACGTTCAGCCAAAATCCTGGGATTATGTACCAATGTGGACTTCAGCAGTTTAAGTCAAAAGTCCCTACCATCTCTTGGATGCGCAATAAACGCTGGTCTATCACGTTCATTAACCAAAAATAACTTAAAACAAATATTTGAGGTTTTGTAGATCAAAGCTTCAGACTATGTTGAATTTGGGGTTGCCGGGATGCATAGGCTGCTGTAGGTCAAGAGGGACTTAATCCAGAGTCCAGAGATAGAAAACAGGGAACTGGCCACAAATAATCCCTCTAGTAATTAAGGTCAACATTCAATTTGCCTTCTGGATAACCTGTTGCACTTGTAAACCAAAATGTACTATTAAAACCTAAAAATTATGAACCACCTCCAAAAGCCCAGCACTCACTGAAGGGTCTCGCCCCGAAATGTCCACTGTACTCTTTTCCATAGATGCTGCCTAGCACGTTGAGTTCCTCCAGCATTTTGTGTGTTACTGAAGTTCCTTATAAATTTTAATCTGGACGCTCTGAACTCAACAGGCAGGATTCCGGCAGCCAATGAGGACGCGGAATCCAGGGCGCTTTCAACTATACCTCCCACTCTCGCTCGGATGGCTGCAGTCGACACCGATTTCGAGTTCCAGCGGGCCTGGGCCGCTACGTCGCGTAGTAGAGGTCGCATGCTAACGGGAATAGCGGTGCGAGCTCGGCAGTCGCCGCCCAGTACCGTGTTGAAAGAGGCGCCAGGGAGCCGGGGGCTGCCTGACGCCGCGCTCCAGCCCACGCTCTTGAAGCCCGAAATGGGGTCGAGCAGTGGCACATCTTGCCGGTGAGGCGCCAGCGGATACAAGTCTTCAGTCGGTGCTGCATGAGGGGTCCACTTGGCGAAGGCGACGTTGTTCTGGTCCTGGAAGCTGGTGAAGAAGTGTCGGTCCTCGGGCCCCTTCACGAAGGGGATCACAGTCTGGCCCGTTTGGGCCGGCCGCGCTAGACTGACAGCGGCCGTCATTGCCGCTCGCAGCGTTTCCCTAATGTGTTATTTCTTCAGACTTCCCGAAATGAACCCTCCTGTTCGCAGTTCTTGATGGCAGCGGATCCCGGACAGCTTTCTCCACCTCACTCCCTAAGTCAGACGGTGTTGGTTGTGCGGCCGAGGTGCGGAGCGCCGTGTCCTGTTGCTGCTTGGCAACCGCGGCCATAAAGGAACGTCCACCACCCCGGCCGGCGTCTCCGGGGCAACCGGTCCGCGCCTGGAGCTGGGCTCCTCCATGCCCTGCCCCGGCGCAACTCGTCCCCTAAAGCCTGCGAAATATGTCAGACCTCTCTCAGACACCCTTCTCTCTACCAATTCTCACATCCCTTAATTCCTCAATGGCCAGAAATCTACTCCTCTCCGGTTTGAATTCATTCGGTGAGTGAGCTTCTAAAGTCCCTTGAAGTAGGAGATTTCAGATAAGCCACTCTCAAAGAACAAATCATTCCTCATTTCAGAATAAGATCGCCTACCTGTTAATTTGAATCTGACCCTTAGTTCCAGTTCCAATCTCTTCATAATTGATCAAGAGATCTAGAATGAAGAGAGATTGAATAGATTGGTCTCTCTTCATTAGATTTTAGAATCACAGGTGCCATAACTGGCATACAAAAATTCTGTTCACTCACTGCACTTGTGATTCTAAAATCTAGTGAATAGAAGCCAGCCTATTCAGTCTCTTCATGATAGATCTATTGAATCAGCAGTCTAGTGAATTATTGTCAGATTGGTGAATTGTTTCTCACAATCTAGTTTTTTTATTTTTAAAAATCTTGTAAAATACCAAAGAAAGTTACTTTTGTACTCAAATACTGTTAGTAATAAACACCAACATACTAATCGCATTCCATATTTCCTGCTGCATCTGCATTTACTTCCGGGTCCTTTTGAAGATAAACACTTCCCAATCACTCACTATTTAAAATATACTCAGCATTTGTTTTGTTTGACAAAATGGATAACCATTTTCCACATAGTACTTCATCTGCATGTTGTTATCCACTTATTTAACTTAAATCTGTTTGCCTTCTCAGCAGCATTCACATTCTCAGATCTGCATAATCAGCAAACATGAAAATATTATATTTGGTCCCCTCAACTAGATTGCTATTACACCAATAACACAGGAAATTCTGCAGATGTTGGAAACCTAAAGCAACATACACAAAATGCTGGAGGAACTCAGCAGGTCAGGCTGCATTCATATACCAATCTTAACTACTATGGTTTGGTAACATAAGAAAAACCTATTAACATAAACAAGGATTAGGAGTCGAAAACCATCTGATCCTTTGAGGCTGTTTTGTTACTTGTCAAGATTTGGCTGATCTTCCAACTGGGGGTCAAGTTCCTACACTATTCTTGTATCTCTTGATTGCCAAAATTAGAAATGAATTGATCTTTTTTTGAAAACAAAGGGTAGAAATAATCACTCAATCTATTAACCAAGTCTCAATCCATACCAGTATGTTCTCCTTTGTGGTGTATGCTCTGATCTTATTTCCTGAAAGGTCAGGATGTGATGGTAAATAAAGGAGAAAGGCAACCAGAAGCTTACGTGTTTTGCAATTCCTAAGCTACACCTGGTTTCCTCACTAGGGCAGGTCACATTTTGCCACTATACTAAACCATCCCATTACCACTCAAGTTTTTCAATCTGTGACAAACTTCAGTTTTGTGACAAGGCACAACACAAACGAACAAAACCATATGTGCTGAGCACATTACAGCCTTCAGGACTCCTCCAACCTTAAGATAACTCCCACTTTTGGTGTGTATCAGAAGAGGGCATTTCAGTCTGTCAATTTTTTTCCTTTTTTTATGTAATCTGGTTTCCTGGGCAAGTCCCATAACCTTGCCATCAACAATATGTTCCACAGCCAAAGAAACTTAATCTCAACTCCCACATTAGGTCATCTGGTTTCACACTCCAGATATGCTCCCTTTACTCCTTACATTTTCCCCTCCCATCTTCTTTGCTATCTAAAACCAACATGTTTCTTGCTTTCCCCATTGTGAAATTCTGGACCTGAAATATTAGCTGCCTTCACAGATGCTGCCTAACCTGCTAAATATTTCCATCATTTCTGTTTTCATTTCACATTTAAAGTATCAGCATTGATAATTTTTTATTCACTAACTTCCCAAGTGGGATTGTATCAAAACCCAACTGAAAAGCTAGATGCACCACATCAATTAGTTCTCCTGTTATCAAGTCTGGTGGTGGCATCTGTTAGTCTCACGAAACCATGGATCTGCGCCCGGAATGTCTCCAGGGCGCAGGCCTGGGCAAGATTGTATGGAAGACCGGCAGTTGCCCATGCAGCGAGTCTCCCCTCTCCACGACACCAATGTTGTCCAAGGGAAGGGCAAGGGCCAATAGAGCTTGGCACCAGTGTCGTCGCAGGAGTTGCCAGAAGGAGGTTGAAGGCAACGTCAGACTGCCTTAGGGACTCCAGCTCCAGATTTATCCTCAGGGTTTACTCCAGAAGCCTTTCCCACGCGTGGGTATGGCTGCAAGGCAGCAGAGGTTTGAAATCAGAGTTTTCCCTCTCTTAGATGGACTGCCATCCCAGGCTGACGAGCTCCATCTACCCGAAGCACTGGTTTTAAGGCACCGGGACCTACTTTTGCCCCTTCTCCTGTCAGCAGAAACAGTTCCACCGGGCTTAGAGACTAAGCCATATGAGAAGGCCAGGAGCTGGACTTGGTTGTCAGAGACTATTTGAGGCAGATGCCATGAGGAGCACATTTAGGTAGTGGGAGTTTGTGCCCACTACCACTCCTTGGCTTGACAACCTATCCAGTCTATTCGATACTTTAATACAATAAATGCAACATTAGTCATACACAATTTCCCTTTCATAAATCTACATTTTTATGTTAATTGTGCTTGATCATACTTGTTTACATCATAATATACAGTAAGAGCAGGAAGGTTAGGATATAACTGTACAAAACATCAGTTAGGTCCCAGCTGGAGACTGTGTTCTATTTGCAACAATATGGAAAGGATATAAATGCATTGAGAGAGTGCAGAGGAGATGTTGCCTAGTATATTGTGTTTCAGCTCTGGGAGATCATATTGGATGGGTTTGTTTTTTTCTGGAGCAGGCTAGATCATGAGTGAGAGAAAGAAACTTTTTCCCCTTAACAGAGTTGTCTTTTACTGGAGGACACGGGTTTACATTAGTGGCAGGAGAATTATAGAAGATCTAAGGAAGATTTTTTTTCATCCAGAGGTTGGTTTAAGTCTGGAATGCACTATCTGAGGGAGTGCAGGAGGTAGATAGTCTCATAATATTAAAGAGTATTTCAATTAACATTTGAAACAATATAGTGTATTAGGGTAGGGGCTGAGTATAGAATATTTCTGTGCTATTTGACTCCATAATTATTCTTTTATAAGTGTCTTGATATCACAAATCATACAGATCCAGCATTTTTCTCACTCTTAATCTTAGCCACTGGAGGGAGTATGCATCTGGATTTGAATTTAAACTTGACTTTTCATATTTTCTTGTACTCAAATACAATTTGCTGCTTATCTTTGTCACTGCTGCTGCAAATAAACTTGCTTACTTCATCTTTATCTTCCACATTTGGGTCTATTTCTCTCCTTCACTGTCCTCTCAGGTTGTCAAGCTCTAATGAACAGTGAATCAGAATCAGGTTTATTATCGGCAGCATGTGACATGTAATTTGTTATCTTAGCAGCAGCTGTTCAATGCAATACATAATGTAGCAGAGAGAAAAAAAAAATGATAATAAATAAACAAGTAAATCAATTACGTATATTGTATAGTTTTTTTTTTAATGGCGAAAACAGAAATACTGTATATTTTTTAACGTGAGGTAGTGTCCAACGATGCAATGTCCATTTAGGAATCAGATGGCAGAGAGGAAGAAGCTGTTCCTGAATCACTGAGTGTGTGCCTTCAGGCTTCTGTATCTCCTACCTGATGGTAACAGTGAGAAAAGGGCATGCCCTGGGTGCTGGAGGTCCTTAATAATGGACACTGCCTTTCTGAGACACCGCCCCCTGAAGATGTCCTGGGTACTTTATAGGCAAGTACCCAAGATGGAGCTGACTAGATTTACAACCTTCTGCAGCTTCTTTCAGTCCTGTGCAGTAGCCCCTCCATACCAGGCAGTGATGCAGCCTGTGAAAATGCTCTCCACGGTACAACTATAGAAATTTTTGAGTGTATTTGTTGACATGACAAATCTCTTCAAACTCCTAATAAAGTATAGCCACTGTCTTGCCTTCCTTATTACCACATCGATATGTTGGGACCAGGTTAGATCCTCAGAGATCTTGACACCCAGGAATTTGAAGCTGCTCACTCTCTCCATTTCTGATCCCTCTATGAGGATTGGTATGTGTTCCTTTGTCTTACCCTTCCTGAAGTCCAGAATCAGCTCCTTTGTCTTACTGATGTTGAGTGCCAGGTTGTTGCTGTGCACCACTCCACTAGTTGGCATATCATGCTCCTGTATGCCTTCTCATCACCACATAAGATCCTAACAACAATGGTTGTATTGTCAGCAAATTTATAGATGGTATTTGAGCTATGCCTAGTCACACAGTCATGTGTATATAGAGAGTAGAGCAGTGGGCTAAGCACACACCCCTGAGATGTGCCAGTGTTCATCGTCAGCAAACGTTGTTGCAAGAATAAGTGTATGGCTAACAATATGGGAAGAGCTATTTTTGCAGTTATGAACCACAGAGGTAAACAGCAGAAAACATTGGGAATTCATCACAGCCTGCCCAACAATGGCGTCTCCTATCCATATTATTATTTCTCTGGACATGGTTGATCAAAATGGCTACTTCTGAAAGTCTTCAGCCAGATAACAATAGATCTGTGCAAGGTGGAACAGCAGTTACGAATAGCTAATTGGCAGCAGCATGATTCATTGCAAATTATATGAGCATGGATTCCAATGATAATTTAAATGCCTGCTTTGTCCTTCAAAGAACAATAGTTTCAGCAGACATTAGAGCTTCTTTGAGAAATCTCATTAAGTTGGCTCTGAAAATGTAAATGCATTTTTCTATGCCAAGATAACGCTTGGTAATGATTGTTGATCTTCATTTAAGAATAATCTGTCATCAAAGAGTTGTAAGAACCTAAACAGATATGTTGTATTGTGATCATTTCCTTGTATATCAAGTATCTTTGTACACTAATTCATTAAACCAGATGGTCATAATGGTGTTTGACAAAAAGATTTGTCTAGCAATAGACTGATTTTCTCTTCCAATACATTCAGTCTCAGGCCTCCCCACGTAATAATAATTTCCCTCTATTTTCAAAAGCATCTGACAGCTCGATTCCTGATTTAGCATGTGAGCTGAAGTCTTTTTGATATAGGGTTTGGGTTCAGAACCACAGTAGAGGTCTTCCTGAACATGTTTGACAGAAGCTAAAGGTACCTGGGGAGCTTGCCTTCGCTGAGAAAGATGTAAGACATCAAAGTGTCCTTTATCATTTCTCAGTCCTTCTTATCTCGCTACCTTCAAAGGACTCAGCAGGTTAAAGTTCAGATCAAGCAGCATTTCAAGTATTGATTTGAATCATTTCAATTGAATAGGAGTCTTGTTTGAGACCTACGTAACACAAAAATTATTATTTAAAATGACAAAGAAAATGTAAACTCTGTAAATGTTTAGTAAATTATTAGGACTGAAGAAAAGGAAATAAAAAATAAGGAACATGATGTTCATGCAAGTTTTCAATTTGAAAATAAGTGCTGGCAAGAACAATCCAGGATAATTGTTCTGGTCTTGTTTTTACTTTTTATGTAATGCCGCTCTGCAATCAAAGTATTCAGTACAACAAAGTGGCTTTGTTTTTATTTTGCTTGAAGTTCTTATGAACCTGGATGAAATTGAACCTGTTAGGTACAAGGTATTTGGATCAAATCTTTAGATGTTGTTTGGCTCCTATGTGGTCTTTTGGCTTTAAATATATACTGGTTGCCAATGTTTTCCCTGAAATAGGATCAGAGAAGTCCAATAGGGGAAAGCAAGAGTTAGATATGAGGATGATTCTTTAATTAGGAAAACTTTTCTGTCTCTGGGATAGATTTTCAAGAAAAATAGTTCTTTCAAACACAAGTACTGTGGTTTTAAAAGTTAGGTAATTGTAACTCTAAACTTTTTTCCATATGTTTCATAAATAAAATTTTCTTAATTTTTAAGTGAGCTAAAAACTTGAATGTGCCATAATTTCACTATTCTGGATTGTCCCCTATCCAGATTCTGTAACTTGGTCTTCAAATAAAGTAATAGTAAGAATTAAATACATGAAACTTTTAGTTTGTATTTTCTCACAAGAACTTTTAAAATAGATGTAAAATTCATATGGGTTTTTTAAAAATAATTTCTACTTTGTTATGACAAAGAATTGTTGGAAGTCCCCAACACTTCTGTCATTACCAACACACAACGTGTTTTAGAGACCAGTCAAGTATTTTCGAACATCTGCTTATGTGGTTGCCATGGAAATATGAAGTAACGGAACATGTGTCTGTCATGGCAGAAGCCTGACATTTTTGTGTCCAGAAATGTGAGTAATTTAAAGATTTATACCTTCAGATCTGAAGGCATGTCTATTCCATGACATATCAAATGAGTTACTATTTGAGTGTTTTAACTGAGAAATAAATAACTTCACTTTATTTCTGTATATTTAAATTACATTTACAAGCTAGTTATGCAGTCAAGTTGGCAAGAGCAAGTCTTAGCGAACTTTTTCTTTAAAAAGTAATAAATGTCATTACAATCACTATTCTTTACCGTCACACAACTGGCAGTTAAGTTGTCAAGATGGTCCCAAAATCAACAGCAGATCGAACAAAAAAATACAGAGATACAATTGAAGAAGTCCCAGTGAAGTATCAGCAGTACCTTGAAAGAGAAAGAGAGATACAAAAAAAGGAGAGAGGAAAAGTTAAGATCATCTCATAATTACCAAAGCACAAATAGAGACTGAAGAGACAACAGTGGAGAGTTAATCAAAGAAACAAAAAGCGTTGTTGATATAAAAGACAGGCAGTACAAAGTTTTATCGCAGGGAATACCCTGCCAGAATCTCCAATAGACCAGCAATAAGAACAGAATGACTTCCATTTTCCTGGGACTTCACCAATACATTAATGGAGACTATAAGAAGGTGCTTTAAATTTCAAGTGTTGCTCTTTGCAGAGTTGTTGAGATTTCAGTGAATGTTTCATAAGTCTTACTGATTAAAAAAAAGTTTGTAGAGGGTTGAATAAATATTTTGTCAGTGTTTAGAAGTGTTCTCTCTTATGGACAGTTGAAAAATAATGATCTCTATAATCTGTTTGAATTTGAACTGCTGCTTATTCCAGAGTGGGGGAAGGTTTGGCAAATGTTTCGTAAGCTTTATTGTTTTTTTGACAAGACTGGACCATGCCCAGTTTAGCTGGGCTGCCCATGTTCATGTTTCACGGGGATGTTTTTAACAAAGTTCTCTGGCCGGTTACCTTAAAAAAATGTGGTCTCTTAGGGAATTTTGATAAATAGTGCAGACTGTAAGGATGTGTTTTTAATTGTAAGTGTTGCTTCTTCTAGTTGGACAGATCTTTGTCAGAGTTAATGTTAAACTAAAACCATTGTTTGTGACTGTCAAAAGCATTTTATCATTACCATTACAGAGCATATTGTGATGGGAAATCAAATTTTGTTTAGTGCTATTGGTCTGAACTGATTTGCTGGAGTCAAGTGCTTTGATGCCAAAATCAGCATTCTGTTAAAAAGGGTTAAAATTCCAACAATATAATTAGTAAACAAATGTTTCGTTATTTAGCCAAGGAAAATATTGATGCGCTTAAGAAAGTGTGTCTCAAAAATATATTCTGAATGTACTTCAAAATGAATTAAAACAAATTTATTAAAGGGCATGGTTTTTATTTGCAGGATTGACTTTGAAATTTGTTTGTCATTTCATTTCATTTAATTCATTTTAAATTAAATTCAGTATTTTGATGGTGTAATGGTAATAACACTCATCCATGAAAAGTGATGATGAAATTCAATAAAAAATAAATTACAAAAAAATGTAAAAGTTCACTTAAAGGCTGATTAATGCCAAGATCTGGTCTTCATTTCAGAGCCTAAAATAAATGTTATAACATAAACAAAACAGAGTTTCAAGAAATTTCATTTTTCAGAATTTCAAGTAGTCAAAAGTGCCTCTGATTGACGAATCACCCATATGAAAGTGAGAGCAGGGGAGAAACTGACAATAACAGTAATTAATTTTTCAAATTTCATGTGAGTGCAGAAAACAGCACCATTGCAGTCATCAACACACTGGATTGAGATAAGGGAAGGATCCGGAACTGGACTAAAACTTAGACTCATCCAACATAGCCCATATAGCCATCTCAGGGTCATCTTTGTGCACTGCATAGAAATGTTCTACAAGGTGGCTGCAACCACAGGAGATACAACTCCTGCCCTTCTATCTTGTCCCTCTCCACTACTAAATGGTAAAAGCAGCAGTTCATTTGCACTTGTTCCAGTTTATTGTGTTGCATTCTGTCTCCTCTGGAGAAACCAAACACCATTTTGTTAACTGCTTTACAGAACACTACTGCTTAGTCTGAAAGGTTGACCTGGGCATCTGGTGAATGCAGCAGGCCAGGCAGCATCTCTAGGAAGAGGTACAGTCGACGTTTCGGGCAGTTAGTCCTGACAAAGGGTCTCGGCCCGAAACGTCGACTGTACCTCTTCCTAGAGATGCTGCCTGGCCTGCTGCATTCACCAGCAACTTTGATGTGTGTTGCTTGAATTTCCAGCATCTGCAGAATTCCTCGTGTCTGGGCAGCTGGTTGCTTTCTCTTTAATTCTCCATCCCACTCTAACTGACCACTCTCCCTTTGTCCTCCAATAGTGTTCTAATGAAGCCCACATCAGCTTAAGGAACAGCACCATCTTCCATCTAGGCATGCTGTGCGCCTTGGTGCTCAAGTATGAATTCTGAGAATCATTTCAAACTCCATCCTTTCATAGATATGTCCTTTGTTCTCCCCACTTAAAGCACTGCTGTTTTTATCCAACATTTACTGCTTTTATATTTCTATTGCAGTTTTATAACATCTGCAGTTTTTTTTTTGTTTTTCAGATAAGAAAGAAATATGTAAAGAGGTCATAAGAAGGGTAGATAGACTAAGTGAATGGGCACTGATTGGGCAAATGGAATACAGAGCAGAAAACTGGAAAAGGCAGAGCACTGTACAATACTAATCTCTATTTGTAAAGTAGGGCGCAAGCTGTTGAAAGGTTACTACGCTAAAACCTGGAATGGATGAGTTATGAGGAAAAGCTGCATTAGATTGACTGTTTAGAAGAGAGAGAGAGGGGACTTGTTTGAACTATGTAAAAACCTAAGGGAACTTAATAGTGTGGATGCAGATTAGATACTTCCTTTTCTGAGAGAATCTCAAACAGAGAGTCACTGTTTAAAAATAAACAGCCACTCGTTTAAGGTAGAAATGAGACAAAGTTTTTTTTTCTCGCAGAGGGTCAGGATGCCCTGCAGAGTCTTTGACTATTTTTAAGGCATTGGTGCATAAATTCATGCATGATAAGCTAGGCAATTACAGTTACCATGCATAAATGAGAATGCCTAGTAGCAATTGCAGTTTGATCAACCACAATCATTTTGAAATGCTGAAGGAGCTAGTTTCAAATTCAGATATACCTGTGTTCATATCACTATAATGGACCATTAACATTGAGTAATTGTTAGGAATTTTATGAAGGAAAAGATTACAAATTTAAGTTACGTGATGTTTTATTTGTACCTGTTATGCAATTAACCACATAGATAAAACATCTCACCAGAAATGTCCTATTGACATAATCACTTCGATCATCAATTCCATTTCCCCAGTGATATATTCAGTCTGTCCCTCACAATCATCTGATGCAACTCCAGACATCCCTTATCCCTACTGGATGATTCACCCAATTTTATTCTTCTCAGGCCTTGTTTCTCCACAGCTGATCACCTTTACTTGCAAAGTGCTGGCCAATACAAATATTCCATGATGCTATTCTACCCATTATGTCAAAAGGTAATTAATTTAATCAGCTATGTAGAAAATGAGATTATGTCCGAAGTGTCAGAATATTTCAATGCCTTCAAATAACCTATTATAATGCTGTTGTACTGGAATATTTGTTCTTCCAGCTTAACCAAAGCATCAATGGTGTCTCTTGAACCAGAGGGGATAACTTCATAACTTCACTCAACTTTATTCACCCCAACACAGAATTGTTCACGCAGTATATGGATTTATTTTCAAGGACACATCGTCTCATATTCTCAATATTTATTGCTTATTTATTTAATGCTATTTTTTTTTCTTTTTTGTATTTGCACGGTTGATTGTCTTTTGCACATTGGTTGTTTGTCATTGATACCAATGTGTTTCTTTGTATTTACTGTAAATGCCTGCAAAAGAATGAATCTCAGGGTAGTATATGGCTGAATCAGAGGTGGTGACAAATCAGCATATAGGAGGGAGACTGAAAATCTGGCTGAGTGGTCCCACAACAACCTCCCACTCAGTGTCAACAAGACCAAGGAGCTGATTATTGACTTCAGGAGGAGGAAACCACAGGTACATGAGCCAGTCCTCAAAGGGGGATCAGAGGTGGAGATGGTCAACATCTTTAAATTCCTTGGTGTTATCATTTCAGAGGATCCGTGCTGGATTCTGCATGTAAGTGCCATTATGAAGAAAGCATGACAGTACCTCTATTTTCTGAGACGTTTACAAAGATTCAGCATGTAATGTCATCCTGGGCACCACAATATCATAATGTTTAGTGCAACACTATTACTGATCTGGGCATTCCAGAGTTTGGAGTTCAATTCCAGCACCATTCTGTATGAAGTCATTGCAAATTGTACCATGACTGGGTTAGGGTTACTCAGGGTTTAGGTGTTGCTGGGGCAGTGTGGCTTGAAGGGCCAACTCCAAGCTGTATCTCTAAGTAAATAAAACTTTGTCAAACATCATAGACACATGATGGAGAGTATATTGACTGGTTGCATCACAGCCTGGTATGGAAACACCAATGCTTTTGAATGGAAAAGCCTATAAAAACGAATAGATATAGTTCAATCCAACACAGGTAGAACTTTCCCCACCATTGAGCATATCTACATGGAGAACTGTTGCAGGAAAGCAGCATCCATCATCCAGGCCATACTCTCTTCTTGTTGCTGCCATCAGGAAGAAGGTACAGGACCAACTTCAGGAACAGTTCTTACCCCTCAATCATCAGGCTCTTGAACCAGAGGGGATAACTCCACACAATTTGCTCACCCCTTCTCAGAACTGTTTCCACAAGCTATGGACTCACTTTCAAGGACTCTTCATCTCATGTTCTCAAGATTTTTTTTATTTACTGCCCATTACGCCACTGGTGTTTAAGGCAGCAATGAAGGTTTTCCAATTCTGACAGTGTTCAGGGCTTCCTTCATCATATCAGTAGGCTCCTCTCAGTTTTCAATACTGTCAGTTATACAAGTCCTGGGTGGAGACTCAGGAATACCATCGCACACAGATGTAGAAGGATTTCTCATTGCTGTTTCCATAACAATTTTGTTTTACCAATCAGGGTTGTTAGCCCTGAACTGAACCCCCAATCCTGGAGAACAGGTAAGCCATTTTTAGTTTGGCCTCTACCCTTTGATCAGTTTGGCATGGGTGACCCTACCAAGAGCAAAAGCATAAAGCCCTGACTCCAGCAAGCATGGCTCTCTGCGTCACTGAGGCAAGCAAACCTCCAAATCCAACGACAAGGTTGTGGTCCTCTTGGAAATCCCAATATTTATTGCTTATTTATTTGTTTATTATTATCAGTTTTAAAGTATTTCTTCTAACCAATTGGGTGTGGTCTTTCACTGGTTCTGTTGTGTTTCGTGTATTTACCGTGAATGCCGCAAGGAGATGAATCTCAGGGTTGTACATGGTGACATATATGTACTTTGATAATAAATTTACTTTGAACTTTGCTACCAAGCTGTAATGCTCTGTATAGGATTAATAAAAATTGATTAGAGTCAAAAGAGTGATGCCAAGTTTCCTTACCCTCCTGGGAAAGTAGAGTTGCTTTTGAATTTTCTTGGTCATGGTAGCTGGACCAGAAACAACTATTGGTGATGTTCGCTCCTAGAAACATCACCATGACCAAGAACCTCAACCTCAACACCATTTATGTAAACATAAGTATGGCAACCTCTCTCATCCCCCACTTCCTGAAGTCAATGACCAGTTCTTTCATTTTGCTGACATTGAGGGTAAGATATTGTTGAGGATAATTGTGGCAACTGTGTTGCTGCCTATCCTAACTGATTGTGGTTTGTTGATGAAGAACTCAAAGATGCAGTTGCAAAGGGAAGTGTTAACTCCCAGGTCCAGGAGATTAGAGATAAGTTTGCTTGGAATTATAGTATTGAAGATGGAGTTGAAGTCAATAAACAATAGTCTAATGTAGTACACATAAAGTGCCGCAAGAACTTAGCAGATCAGGCAGCATCAGTGGAGAGGAATTAACAGTCAACATTTCAGGCCATTTCAGAAAGGAAAGGGGAAGACACCAGAATAAGAAGGTGGGGGGAGAGAAGGACAACAAGCTGGCAGGTGATAGGTGAAACCAGATGAGAGAGAGGGTGGGTAGGTTGGGGGGGGTGAAGTGAGAAGCTAGGAGATGTTAGGTGTAAGAGGTAAAGGGCTGAAGAAGGAATGTGATAGTAGGGGAGAGGGGGCCATGGAAGAAAAGGAAGGAGGAGGGGCACATAAAGGAAATGACGGGCATGTGAGGAGAAGAGAAGGGGTAAGAGGAGGGGTTTGTTGCTCTGGATTTCCAATATCTGCAGAATCTGTTGTGTGTATTCAGACATACAGTAGGACTCTTTAATGTCAACGATTGTGTGGCTAGGCACAGCACAACATCCATTTATGTTTATCAATGACACAGCTATTGTTGGCAGAATTTCAGATGGTGATGAGGAGGTGCACAGGAGTGAGATCGATCAGCTGGTTAGGTGGTGTTGCAACAACAACCTCGTATTCAACATCAGTAAGACCAAGGAATTGATTGTGGACTTCAGGAAAGGGAAGTTGAGGGAACACACACCAGTCCTTGTCGAGGGATCAGAAATGGAAAGGGTAAGCAGTTTCATGTTCCCGGTGTCAACATCTCTGAGGATCTATCCTGGGCCCAACATATTGATACAATTATGCAAAGAAGGCATGACAGCAGCTATATTTCATTAGGAATTTCAAGAGAATAGGTATGTCACTAAAGGCGCATGCAAATTTCTACAAATGTAGCATGGAGAATGTTTGCTGCTTGGCCTGCTGAGTTCCTCCAGCATTTTGTGTGTGTTGCATGGAGAGTATTCTAATTGGTTGCATCTCTGTCTGGTTTGGAAGGGCCACTTCACATGATTGGAAAAAGCTGCAGAAAGTTGAAAACTCAGCTGGCTCCAGTGTGGACATTGGCTTCACCAGCATCAAAAAAGTGGCATCCATCAATAAGGACCCCCATTACCCTGGACATGACCTCTTCTCATTGTTATCATCAAAGAGGAGCCTGAAGACGCACACACATTGTTCAGGAACAGCTTCTCTGCCATCAGATTTCTGAATGGACAATGAACCCATGAACACTACTTCTGTATATTTTTCCTCTCTTTTTGCACTACTTACTTAATCTCATTTTCTTATATATAATTACATTCTTATTCTAATTTATAGTTTTCATTATTATGTATTGCAACCTACTGCTGCTCCAAAACAACAATTTCACGACATATACCAGTGATATTAAACCCCCTTCTGATTCTGTACACATGCTCCAGAGAAGAGTGTAGGGCCAAGGAGATGGTGTCTGATGTGGACCTGTTTTGGGTGTAAGTGAATTGCAGTGGGTCGAAGTTGGCTAGCTGCCATTAATGTTTGCCATGTACAGTCTCTCAAAACATTTCATGACGGTGAATGTCAGAGCTACTGGGAGATAATCATTAAGTCATGTTGCCTTATTCTTCTTAACTACTGGAATGATTGTAGTCTTCCTAAAACAGGTGGGAATTTCAAATTTAAGTATGGAGAGGTTAAAAATGTATACAAATTCCCCCACTGGCTGATTTGTACAGGATCTGAGAACGCGGCCAGTAACTCTTTCTGAGCCAAATGCTCTCCACAGCTTCACTCTCCAGAAGACGGAGATCTAATGTCTGCAGAAGTGACTGTGGGTTCAGGTGCATTGAAGGCTGTTGGGATGGGTGCCAACCTTCTGTTCAATATGGGATTAGAATGGATTTTGTTTTTTTTTGTGGTCTATTTTAATATGACCTTCTATATTCAACCCTTTTGTCACTTTCATATGAAGGAAGCTAGTTTAGTCAGAAGTATTGAAGAGTCGATACATTTAATTCTGTTGCCTTCTCCAGACATACAGAAAATAAAGGAAAATGAAAACATCTCCTCCTAACTTATCACATTGTTAATATTTAACATTGTACAAAGAGTCTGTAAGTTCATTTAAAATTAAAGCTTATTTGCACAGGGAAGCATTATTCATTAGAGTGCAGTATCTAATTGAATTTATATTGTTTATTTATGTTCCATAGTTTGAAAAGTTTAAAACACATTTGTCGGCCCTAAGCAATTTATATTGAGATCATAAATTAATTATTTGTAGTTAAAATCTGATAAGAGTGAATTCTTAATATTATTTTCTAACCCCCTTGGGAAAAATACATTTCATTAGCTATTTTGATTACTCTTTGTAACCAGTGTTTGGTGATTTTTGTACATTAGTTTTTCTTCTTTCTGAGCTGTAAAATCAAATTACTGTTTAACAAGTTTTCCATTTCCCTGTGGTCTATTATAATCTCAACTGCATCCTCAATATGCTCATATCCCTTTTATGACTTTATTTCTCTTTATCTTATAACCTTTGCCATTAACTTTCTTATCCCTTGCAATATCTTTCACATTCAATTTTGTCCCTGTGTGGGACAATAATGGAGTCACCTTAATATGTTTGGATTATTAAATTGGAAGAGCAATCTCATAGCTTCTTAATTGAATAAAGACCCTTAAAGAATGTATTTGGCCAGGGTGAAGGAGGACCAAATATTGTCAGGTAAAACTGTATAAGTACTTTGAGTGATTTGAAATAGAATATGTTGCAAGTTCAGGATGAGTAAATTCCCAAAGGAAGGAAAACAAAGGCAGAACTCCCTGAATGACAAAAGACACCAAATATAATAAAACAAAAATAATAGATGTCTGATGCATGGCAAGTGAGAACCTGAGTAAATATATGCAGATGGGGGGGGGGGGGGGGTTCCCAAGAAGGGAAAATAAGAAGGGCAAAGAGGGAATTGAAGTTAACAAACAAGGGAAGCCTGGAGCCTTTTATAAGAACGTAAGTGGCAAAAAGGAGGACTATGGGGGATCAGAGACGAACAAGATGTGCGACATTCTGAAATACCAATACTAAATATTTTTAAAGTATGTCACGCACACCTTGCTGGTCTACTTAAAAATATATATATTGTATTGATTTTCAGCAAGGAACAGAATGTTGCCAAAAACTCAATGGGGATCAGGAGTATAGATAGCAGATGAAGTGAAAATTGATAAGGAAGACAAAAGGCTGGCCTTGGAAAAATTATGTCATCTAGTTCAATTGGAAATGAGGCTAGTTCATAGCAGGAAGTGGGATGGAAATTATTACAATTCTTGCCAGACCCCTGTTATGTTTCACTCAATAGTTTATATCATCAATGATTGGAATTTAATTCTTACCGCTGTCTATAATGAATGTGTATTTTCTTTTTTTGACTGCATGTGTTTCCTCCAGGTGCTCCAGTTTCCTCCGATATTCCAAAGACTAAATTCCAAAAGGTTACTAAGTTGGTCAATGCAAATATCAGTCAATCATGTGGCAGCAACTCAATGTATAAGAGCATGCAGACATTGTCAAAAGGTTCAGTTGCTGTTTAGATCAAATATCAGAATGGGAAGAAATGTGATCTAAGTGACTTTGACCATGGAATGATTGTTGGTGGCAGTCGAGGTGGTTTGAGTATCTCAGAAACTGCAGATCTTGGATCTTTATACACAGCAGTCTCTAGAGTTTACAGAGAATGGTGTGAAAAACAAAAAAAAAGCATTCAGGGAGCAGCAGTTCTGTTGGTCAAGAATGCGTTGATAATGAGAAGAATGGCCAGAATGGTTCCTGCTGACAAGAAGGCGACAATAATTCGAGTAACCACTCATTACAGCAGTGGTGTGCAGAAGAGATTCTCTGAATGCACAACATGTTAAACCTTGAACTGGATGTCTACTGCAGCAAAAGACTATGAAAATACATAAACAGTGCCACTTTATTAGGCACCTCTTGTATGTTATTTATATAGATTTTTAGAAGTCCCATTTTGTAGGCTGGTTAACAAAATTGAAGCAATGGGACAATTTATGTTAAGACCTAATTGGTTTTTCATATTAATTGTGCACCCAGATCCTTCTGTTCTTGCACTGCTCTTTAGATACAGCCAATTAGACCCTATGATTCCTTTTCCCAGGCATATTGAGGGGAAAACATGGGAACCTCATCTTCATAAATGGAGTAGTGTTTCCCAAATGTTATTTTTAGAACTATTGTTTTTTCCTAGTAGATATTTGTGACTCACATATGATTGCTTAGAAGAAAATTCAAAATCTTTAGAAGATATTAAAATTGGAGGTGTGATAAGCAATGTGGAGCACTTCAACAGGACACAGAGATATCTCCAGAACTAGAGGCCACAGTTTTAAAACTGAGGGGCAACCTTTTAGATAGAGGTAAGGAGGATTTTTTTTTTAGCCAGAGAGTAGTGAATCTATGGAATTCTCTGCCACAGACTGCAGTGGAGGCCAAGTTCATGGGCATACTTAAGGTGGAAGTTGATTGTTGCCTGATTGGTCAGGGCATCAAAGGATATGGCAAGAAGACAGGTGTATGGAGTTGAGCGGGATCTGAAATCAACCATAATAGAATAGTGGAACAGATTTGATGGGCTGAATGGCCTAATTCTGCTACTATGTCTTATGGTCTTATATAGAGTTTATGGTTATATATTTTTGGATGAAAGTGAAGAGAAATAATAGGTGTTAGTTGTTGTGTATTTAATATTGCAGTAATATTTGAGTAATATTGTGGACATATTGTTTGATTAAGCATTCTTTGTTGCTTAAGTAATTAATTATGGATTATATGTAAAAGTATGTCAATGGTATACGTCATCACATCACCATGTCATAAGTGCACACCTCACTGAACGTTTGTCCTGGTCTGCCTGTGTTTTTCTTTGATTAGTTTTATGTTTTAGAGTTACAAAACATAACATTAGTGGCTATCACTAAAGAGTTGTGCAAGAACAAAAGAATATGAGTGTATGCAAGTACTAAGTGAATTTTGAGAGTAAAACATGGGAATCTGATCTTCATACATAGAGGCGTAAACTACAAAAAACAGAAAATAGAAAGTTATGTTGAATCTGTAAAGAAACCAGTTAAGCTGTGTCTGGATATCATGTCCAATTCTAGAAGGGTTGCACAAATGTTTCCTGAAACTATTCCAAGGATGAGATATTTCAGCCAGATGGTAAGCATGTACAGAAATTGTGGTTATTCCTGACCAAAATCAGGTACAGACGAAATTGGATAAAAGTGTTCAAAATCATGATAAGTTTAGCTAAGGTAAGATGAGAGAGGATACTCCCATGAGCAGTTAGTTCAAGGACCAGAGGATACTGATTTTAGTTCCTAAACAAAGGCTACAGATTTTAATTCCGAAACAAAGGAAATGCAAAATCAAACATTTTTTGATTTGGAACTCACTGTTTGCAAAGATTGTGGAACCAGAGTTATTTAGGGCTTTCAAAATGGAATTGGATAAGGAGGGAAAATAACTTTCAGGGCCACGGGGAGAGAACAGGGAGCTGGAATTGCTCTATAAAGAGCTGCCATAGATGTGACTGAGTGACCTTCACCAAGACCACAGTAATCCTATGATTTAATGTAGTCTTTTGTTGCTTTTTTACAGGTCCTCTCTGATGGATTTGTTTATTTCTCTTTTATTTATATAAGCCTTTCCTTTTAGTTATTGCCATGCTTAAATTCTGTTACATATTTATATTGTAGTTTGTAAATACTTTTAATTCTGTTCCTATCGTTTGCCTGAAGGTTTTTGCTTTTATAGTTCATTTTATTTTTCTGTTGACACAAAGCTCAATTATTCAGAATTTGTATTTCTTAAGTCCTTAAGTTTGATTTTTGAGTGTCTCATACCACCTTTCATAAGTCTGATTTCAAACGTTGTCATAATGCTGTTGTTATTTGCAGGTTTTTTTCCTTGCTGTCGGAATTGTAACTAATTTTGTTTCATTACTGATCACCATGGGTGGCGGGGTGGAGATACATCTCTGTCTAAGGAGGTGTAAGGTACTCCTTCCCTCTACCCTGCAGGTCACCCTTGGGCTAGGTGTAGCACCTGCTTACCCACCGATCAGGGTCACATGAAGCCATGGGTACAGGTGATGGATGGTTATATGAACAGCTGGTGTGTATCATAAGTCCTGGTAATATGACCACTGACATCAGGCAAATAATCTCTGAAGAGTATTAATAATGGCTGGAGTCACCGGTCTTGTAAAGACACTGCCCAGAAAAAGGCAATGATGAACCACTTATGTAGAAAAAATTGCCAAGAACGATCATGGTCATGAAAGAAACTTATTTTTCTGCCCTCACGAGCAAAAAATAATTTTGTTGCAGGAACTATTGTGGAAAAGAAGCTAAGTGACTGGGGTATCAGGTTATTGCTATTGCATTTCCTGCTTAAGTTTAATCAAAGTGCATTGGTTCTTCACTAATGAAGCAGTAATAAATAATATTTATGTTCTGTGCATTATGATTTACTTATTTTTCTGTCATAAATGCAAAAGATGACATTCAGCTGCAGAACGATTGATTTGAGTACAACAACTCAGATTCCATTTTGATGCATTACACACCATCAAGCTGTCATTCTTTAACTGCATGACTGGAAAAATCATAACTCCTAATGAGTAAAAAATACAGAATGAAATCCTTCAAATATAAATACAAAAATAAATACATATGTCACTTATTTAAAACCAACTGCTATACCCAGCATTGCTTGAATTAATAGGCTGTCAAATATGATATTTGCATTTACTTACATGCAATCAAATTTTATAATATTAGTTGTAAATTAAATAATCCTCCTTATATAATTATTCTATAATAACATAATTAGAGTTATAATTATGTAGCTTAATTTAAGTTACCAATTACAAATACACACTGAACATAAAACTATATAGAAAAATTGCATTAATATACAGTAGTTCTCTTTAAGTAGGTCTGTATCTCTGCACAATATGTAAATTTACTTGATTTCAATGTTGAAGTGCTTCAGAATGCACCATCTTCAAATACTTGTTATTTTTTATCTCCATCTCTGCAGCATACAACTTTTAAGAAAAGCACCGAGCATTGTGATTAAGGCCAAAAACTTATAGAGCTGGTACCAAAAATAAATTGAATATGAAGTTGAAGTCGCTTGAATATGAAAGGTAGATTCGATGGAATAATTAGCATCTGAGGGATAAAGACAAATACAGTTATTTTTTGTAGCTTAAGTTACAATAGTAGTAATTTTGGAATTGATAACGTTGTGGTTTGTCTAATGCTGGTAGATTGTCTGATGACCGGGGATATACTTAATGGAGTTCAGAACGACTGGGGACAGTGGAGGGGAAGAAATCTTACTGAAACCTTCCAAGAGCTGAAAGGCCTGGGTAGAGTGGACAAAGAGAGGTCCTATGGTTACACTCCAAAGACATACAAGTTAGGGTTAATAAGTTGTGGGCATGTTATTTTGGCACCGGAATTATGACGACACTTGCAGGCTGTCCGAAACACATCCTCGACACAAACGAGGACAAATTTCACTGCATATTTTGATGATAACATGTACAGGTACATATGACAAATAAAACTAATACTTAGGTCTTTAATCTTTGTTTAGAAAAAACAGAACCAATGCAGTGGCATATCGGTCAAAACAATATTCATCTTTTTAAAAATAATTTGAAGTGGGCTATCCGAAACACATCCGCGACACAAACGAGGACAAATTTCACTGTACATTTTCATGAATTTCACTGCTTCCAGGTACATGTGACAAATGAAGCTAATACTTAGGTCTTTAATCTTTGTTCAGAAAAAACAGAACCAATGCAGTGGCATACTGGTCAAAACAATATTCATCTCTTTTAAAATAATTTGACATCCTAAGTGATACTATTTTAATCAACATGGTTGTTAATTGAAGAAAGAAGAACTGGCTAGAATTTTAACTCCTTTTTTGTTAATTTTCAGTGGAAAATGTCATGTTTTGGAACATTATAACTTAAAAATATTTTTAGATTATAGCACTGTTCCATATACTGCATCTTTAGATTGAAACTTTTGCTCTAGATTCATAAGAAAAATCTCATCAATTTTCAGTGAAGAACATTAAAATTAGGCACTGTTAGGGCTGTGGTGGGGTTTCTATGGGGATTTTAGAGAAACTACATGTGTGATGTACCTCATGGTGTTAAACCTAACTTATGTGCAAAATTTCAAATTTCAAGGTTGTTTCTTTACTAAGCTATACATAGAACACAGAACATAGAATAGTACAGCACAGTACAGGCCCTTCGGCCCACAATGTTGTACCGACCCTCAAACCCTGCCTCCCATATAAGCCCCCACCTTAAATTTCTCCATATACCTGTCTAGTAGTCTCTTAAACTTCACTAGTGTATCTAATGTGTATCTATATCACTAGTGTATCTATGTGTATCTAGTGTATCTATATGCATGGGATTCATGGACATTCTGTTATATTTCGATTTAATATCAGAGAATGTAAACAGTATAAAACCTGAAACTCTTACTCTTTGAAGACATCCATGAAACAGAAGAAAAAAACCCCAAAGAATGAATGACAGAAAACGTTAGAACCCCAAAGCTCCTTCTCCCTCCTTCCACACACAAGCAGCAGCAAGAGTATGAACCCTCCCTCTACTTCAGCACAAGCATCAACCCCACCATTCAATCAATAGCAAAGCCCCCAGAGACCATGTTCCAGACTCCATCAAAAACTATTGTCAACCCCAACACTTTGGCATCACAGATAGGCTCTCACGCTCTCACTAAGGAGGGAGATGAGAGGAGACCAACAGCTCACTGTTTCAATGTTACCACCTGCAGCATCGAGTTCCCCCGAAGCACTGTACAAACTGCTGTCTCGATGTTACGATCTGCCGTGATGCTTCAGACAGTGACTTCGGTGAGGAATCGGGCCGACCACAGGGCCACACCCCGAAGGCATACTTCTTCCAAGCCACACCTGCAGATCCCAAAATGGAGACTGCTTGGCAAGTTCCAAGAGCGAGAATCCACTGCCATGAAGAACTGCAGTTAGAGTGCAGTTGTAGAACACAGACTCTGACAGGACCCCAGCGCACTGAAAAGGGAAAAAAGACATTAAAAGAGAATAAATTAAACTTTCGCAGATGAACTGGAAGAATTCGCGTAGGTCTGCAAAGACTTCTGCTGCTATCTTTAGCTACTCTCTTCTTTAAATTAGTAAAATATACAGCTAAATTTCTTATACAAACATTTAAAGTATAACCTGCAAAATGCACAGTAAGTACATTTCAGCAATTAATTATTAATTTAATTCAGTAAAGTGACAAGAATGTCATTATCGCAAATGAAGGAAGTATACAGATAGTAAACGCAAGAGATTCTGCAGAGGCCGGAAATCCAGAGCAATACACACAAAATGCTGACACAACTCAGCAAGTCAGGCAGCTTCAGTGGAAATGCATGAATAGTCAATGTTTTGGGTTGAGACCTTTCATCAGGACCTGTCCTGCTGAAGAGGTTCATAATGTTGATTCTAGAGATGAAGGGGTTAACTTATGAGGAGAGATTGAGTTGCCTGTAGGTTTATTTGCTGGAATTCAGAAGAATGAGTGGGAATTTTATAGAAACATGTAAAATTATGAAAGGGATAGGTAAGACAGAGGCAAGAAAGTTGTTTCCACTGGTGAGTGAGACCAGAGCTATGGGACATTGTCTCAACATGTTGGGGGTATAATTTTAGGACAGAGAAGGGGAGAAACTGCTTTTCCCAGAGAGTAGTGGAATTCTATGCACATAGGCTTTGCAGAGCAGGGAAATTAAGGGTTATGGGGAAAAGACAGGTAGACGGAGCTGAATCTATAGGCAGATCAGTCATGATCTTATTGAATGGTGCAGCCAGCTTGACGGCCCAGATGGCCTACTCTTGCTCCTATTGCTTACGTTCTTACTTGTTAAATTTGAGTTGTGGTCTGTCATAATTGATACTGCAAGAACTGATGTAAATTGAAAGTTTCCAATCGTTTTAATCTGATCATGTAATATAGAATTTTCTTCATTGCATAAATGTAGATGATCACGTACTTTTTCCAAAGATGGAAATGTCAGGTACTGGAAGGCATGCATTTAAGGTGAGAGGGAGAAAATTTAAAGATGTGATTTTACACAGAAAGTGGTAGATGCGTAGAATGGGCTGATGGGGGTGCAGTGGAAGTCAATATGATAGAGGCTTTTAGGAGGCTGTAAGACACGTGGATATGCATGGAATGGAGGGATACAGATCATGTACAGGCAGAAGGGTATTAAACTAATTATCTTCTGCTTATACATGACCTATATTTCAGCTTGATGCTTGGCACTGACATTTTGGATTAAAGGTCTTGTTCCTGTGTTCTATGTACTAAATATCTTGTCCAATAAGGTGAGCAGGACAGGGTTTGAATTGTACTAGTTTTGGTTCAGATGGGATTTTATCCAATGTAGTTTTCAGTATTTGGCACAATCAATTGATTTCAACTTCTTTTAAAAAAAGATCTTAAAATTCATAATCTTGTGGTCTTTATAAGTACAACTATATTGAAATACCAATCAAGTTATCAGATGATGTGATATAGATTTGCATTGATTTTACAAGCTATGTGGGTAAACTAGTCTGTGATTTGAAATCTACTTATCTTGCCTTTAAATGAATGTACATGTAAGAATTCTGCTAATTGCTGGACATGATATAAACAACTCTTAACAATCCTTTTTTTTCCCCAAGGAAGGATTTTGTCGTTAATGATTTGTTCAAACATTTGCAGGAGTTCAGGAAAATCTTTGACATATCACAGTCAGTGGCAGTCTCGGAGGTTTTCTTTTAGCACAGCTGTTCTGTTCACTTGAATACTGGATACTATTTACAAAATTTCTGCTGGGTAACACAGCCTCTGGAGCAACATTTTTTTTAAGACTGAATAACTTGTGCAAATGTTTACTAACTTTATAATCACACACACTTTTGTTTTCACTCCATTCCCCCAGAAAAGAGAGAGTGGAGTGAAAGGTATTTCCCCAGAACACTTCTATTCTTTAGGCTTTAATTTTCATAGACATTAAAGAGCATATCTGACGGACAGATGGGATTGACGAGTTATCTACATATGCATTTCGAAAGCCACTCTGAACCAATCTCTCTGCAGTCTCTATTTATTATTGCTAAAGAGTTAAAAAGCATTAAAATTTATTTTCCAAATAGGTTCTCAGTTTTTTCTTGCTTTAGCCAAGTATAGAAACATAGAAAATAGGTGCAGGAGTAGGTCATTTGGCCCTTCGAGTCTGCACGGCCATTCAGTACGATCATGGCTGATCATCCAACTCAGAACCCTGTACCTGCCTTCTCTCCATGCCCCCTGATCCCTTTAGCCACAAGGGCCATATCTAACTCCCGCTTAAATATAGCCAATGAACTGGCCTCAACTATTTCCTGTAGCAGATAATTCCACAGATTCACCACTCTCTGTGTGAAGAAGTTTTTTCCTCATCTCGGTCCTAAAAGGCTTCCCCTTTATCCTCAAACTGTGACACCTCGTTCTGGACTTCCCCAACATCGGGAACAATCCTCCTACATCTAAGCTGTTCAATCCCTTTAGAATTTTATACGTTTCAATAAGATCCCTCCTCAATCTTCTAAGTTCCAAAGAGTATAAGCCTGGCTGATCCAGTCTTTCATGATATGAAAGTCCTGCCATCCCAGGAATCAATCTGGTGAACCTTCTTTGTACTCCCTCTATGGCAAGAATGTCTTTCCTCAGATTAGGGGACCAAAACTGCACAGAATACTCTAGGTATTTCAAGGATTAAATAAAATAATAGAAAAAAATGAATTAATGTAACTTCCAACATTCCTGAAAGTAGTTTTTGTACTAAATTTGTTAACTGTACACCAAAATAGTTATGCCAAGGAAATAACCTTTTGTGATCTGTTCAAAATACATTATTCATTGCTAGACCCTTTATTCTATATAATTTTCATGTCATTGGAACATAAATCTGTTGGTGTAGATCATTGAATAATTTGCACAAATAATGTAGTTCCAAGGTGGACGATTATTAGAAATAATTTCATATCATAGCCTCAGTAAGATTCAGAAAAAACAAATACAGTATAATCAAATAAATGAATAAGAAAATACTGCAGAGTCAAGTTCCTTAAACATTATTGGTTAGAAAAATCACCCCTCTTTCAGGAGAATGTAAATGTCCAAGAAAAGTTGCAGAAGAATGAGGGACTGCTATTTTCCTGGGTTCAAAGAAGGGCAGAAGGACATTTCATATTGATTTACAATACCTTGACTGGTTGAGACAGGGTTAATAGAGGAAAGCTTCGGTAAATAGCTCAAGGACCAGGAGAAACATCTGAAGCTTTGGGTAAAAGAAACCCGAGTAGAATCATTTTTATGAGGACAGTGATTATGATTTGGTATGATTATCATAGTGGTATCAAGTACTTCTAAGAGTATTCAAAAGTGATTTGGAATGTAGAATAATTTAGCAATATGGGGAAAGAACAGGAGAAGGGGAATGAAGGTATTCATCTACCCTGAAGTGGCATAGACTAGATGGGCTGTGTGGCCTCCTTCTGAACTTCAATGATTCTAAGGTTCTTTGGAGTTTGAGAAAGCAGAAGCACTATATATTTTAAAGAAAAGTTGCACAGTCTCTAGGGGCCTTATAGGTTATTCCTATTCCTATTTTTTATTATGTTTTAAAACCTATTTCAGAACCAGTGATAAACACTTTTAGTGAAAGCAGCAACATAGTCTGAAAGTATTGCGGGTGAAGCGTTTGAAGGTTTCTAGTAAACAGAGACCTTCAGACAGATCCAGAGACATGCACATTTGTAGAGCAATAACACAGGTTTTGTTTCTCTCCTTCAAGTGGTATAGACAACATCATTGGAGTTTACAGAACAAGGTACCATCTGGCCTGTTGTATCTGTTGTCATATAATTTCTCCATTCCTTTAATTAAATTGTCTTGCTTTGCAATTTCATTGTAATATTCAAGACATATACTGTAAGTATTTGTGTGTATCTTTAATGTTGCACAACTCTGCACAACCAGTGCTTCTACAATGTCTGCAAATGCAAAGTCTAATCTGCAAACTTGATTGTGCCCAATTATTGTTAAACCTTGTTCCATAAGAAAATATATCTTTAGCATCCATCTAAATGAGAGTTTTTTCCCTTGATAATGTTCTTCAACTATTACAGTTGCAAACTCCACAGATGGAGTAATGAACCTTTTAACACATGTAAGTGGCTGCTTAAGGAGCATTAAAGATACATATTTACAGGTATGTCATGACTGACTACTTTTTATCAGTGCTAATAAATGTTTGTTCTCAGGAGCTGCATTTTCTAAGACTTATACTTCTGTAATTTCATTAATTATTTATGAATTTAAATTGGTCGTTTTCACCTTTAACTGTACTTTAATTTACAACCTCATTTCAATATTTCAAGTCGTTGTGGAGTGATGAAGTAGTTCCATTTGATAGGTTTGCCTAATTTCTTCTTAAATTCTTCTGCTGATTATAATGAAAATTCAGTTCAGATCAAGAAAATATTGTTATTATAGAGGGTTTATGATAACTGGGTTTATTATAGTTACGCTGTCTGTATATAGTTCTGCCTCAAGTATTCCTGTGTGTGATTAGAACTGTCAGACACTCTAATTGGAATTAGATCTGTCAAACAAACTGTAATGAAATTTATGGATTGCTCAGCAGAGGAAAATGACATACTGAAAATTAAATTCAATGCTTTGGAACACTTTACTTTCTTAATAAATAGACAATAGATAATAACTTCCATTGGATAGCATTAATATGCATTGTCTTTTTGAGCACAATCAAGTCATAAAAAAACTGCAAAGTGATGCTTATAGTAGAGAAACAATAGAGAATTAATATGCTTTTCATTCATTGGATTATGTTAATCACCTTTCTCTCTCTTTTGATACACTGAACACATGCTCAGTCTTATTTAGTGACATTTATTTGAGGTTGTGCTGCATCTAATGCACATCTTAGGAACAATAATGTTTTCAGTTATCTGTTAATCATCTTAATACACACCTAAATGCTATAAATAAATTTCACAGAAAAAAATCCATTAGTAAATCTGAACACTCATGATAAGACAATCCTGAAAGGTCTGTCTTAGAGAATGAGCCAGCATAAATCAATATAGATGGTTAGAGAGAAAGATGAATTTCTCACAATGTGACAGAATCGAGACTTATCATTACAGAGAGTTTGGCAGTCATGGGAATAAATTATCAGGGAGTTATACAGCAAAGAAACAGGCCTTCAGCCCAATTTACCTATGCCATTCATGAGATAATCTAATTTCCCTGTGTTTTCCCCATAGCCCTCTAAACCTTTCCTCCATTGGCCCTGTGTTATTTTTTTGTATTTGCAATTGTACCTACCTGTACCATCTCTTCCAGCAGCTTCTTCCATATACCCTACCACCCTTAATAAGGTCGCCCCTAGCCTCCTTTGCTCTGAGGAAAAAAATTCCAGCCTATCCAATCTCTCCTTGTATCTGAAAATCTCCAATTAAAAAAAACAGTGCTGGAATTATAGTTTATTCTTGTATTCACTGAGAAATCCAAATGGGCACGTGCTAATTTTGACCCTACTGTTGAAACTTACAATGAGACGTAAGTATTGCATAGAATGATCTGAGCGTGGGAGAAGGAAATGCAGGGGTTAGGTTCTAAATTCGTGAAGGCTTTAGGAGCAGCTAGAACCCTCGGGGGGTTGAATGGAGAAATGAAAGTCTTTTCTATACCCTCTATAACCTAATCACATCCTTCCTATGACAAACAGAACTGAACACAATACTTCAAGTGTGGCCTAATGAACAATTTAGACATAACATCCCAATTCCCATGCAAAATGCCATGCCCAAAGAAGGCAAGATATCCGTATTCTTCTTTTACAATCCTCTCTACCTGTGTTGTCATTTGTAGTGAGCTACAATGCATACTTATGCCTTTAGGCCTCTCTGCTACACAACATCCACCAGGTCCCACATTTCACTTTGTATTTCCTGGCCTGATTTAACTTCCAAAAATGCTTCACTTTGCACTTGTTGAGTTAAATTCATCTGCCATTCCTTTGGTCACTTTCCCAGTTGATCAATGTCCTATTGTAACCTTATATTACCTCCTTCATAGTCCAACACCTATAGTGTCATCCAGATCATTAATATATGTGACAAACTTAGACTTGTAATCGTGGGCACTAGTACTTGTAATATCCAGGACATTTTCGACAAGTGATGTCTCAAAAAGGCAGCGTCCATCATTAAGGACTCTGGTTACCCAGGGACATGGCCTCTTCTCACTGCTACCATCAGGGAGGAGGTACAGGAGCCTGAAAGCACACACTCAGTGATTCAGGAACAGCTCCTTCCCTCTGCCATCGATTTCTGAATGGCATTGAACCCCTGAACACTATCTCACTACTTTTTTTTACTTCTATTGTTTCACTACTTAATTAACTATATATATATATATATATATATATAATAGTATTGTATTCACAGTTTTTCTTACAGTATTTACAATAAATACCATTTTGTTTTCTCTGTTATTATGTATTGCATTTTACTGCTGCCACAAAGACAACAAATTTCACAGGCTATCCCATTGATATTAAACCTGATTCTGATTTGGAAGAGGGAAATCATGTAACAACAGTGGACCCTGCACCAATCCCTGGGGTACACCACTGCTCACAGAACTCCAGTCTTATGAACAACCCTCCACCAGTTGAGCTAGTCAATTGGATACATATGAGACCTCATTGAAAGCCTTGTAAAACTCAGTTCAGACAATGCCTGCTGATCTGCCTTCATGCCTGAACGTGCCAAGTTTAATCTCGGTCACCTCTTCAAAAGGATCAATCAAGTTTATGAAACATGTTTACCCACACAAAAAGCCATGCTGATTATCCCTAATCTGACAACTTTGCATTTCAAAATTCAGATAGATCTTGTCTCTTAATTTCCCCTGCAGTAAATTATGCATCATTGATGTTAGGCTCACCTGATCACTGTTACCCAATCACCTGTTAGCCTGCCTTCTCCTTGCAGCACTTCTTAAATAAAGACATGTTATCAGCCATCCTCCAGATTTCCAGTAGCTTACCCTTGGCCAAAAGTGATAAAAAATAATTCTCTGCTAGGATCCTAGCAATTCCTTCCCTTATTTTTTTTACAATATCCTGGGAAATTGGATATGTTGGAAACCTTAGAGACATTGTGCCAAGATTAATTCCCCTTTATGCATTTCAAGACTGCCAACACCAAACCTTTCATACTGTTAAGATGTTAAAAGATATCACTGTTCTCATCCCTGAACTTGGTAGCTTCAGTATCCTTCTGCTGGGTACAAATGAGAAATATTCATTTAAGACTTTGCCTATCCACATGCAGCCCTACATATGGACAACTACATTGATCCTTAAAGGAACTTACTCTCTCACTTATTACCTTTGTGTTCTTATTATACTTACATAATCTTTTAGGATTCTCCTTTATCTTATCTGCCAATATTGTAATGGGTTGGGAAGTAGGCTGGGTGGAATATTTCTGGGCCAGGAAGACCTGAGAAACAATCATCTTGTGTGACTGCATCAGCTGAATGTTCTCACGTGTTATTTTTGAATCAAAGTGGAAATGGACTTTATTCTTTAGTTAATGAAGCAGTCCATGTCTTATACAATAAGATGTAGATGACATTCAGACATGAGCTAATGTGGCAAGTAATGTTGTATTGCAAAAGTGATATGCAATCACCATTTCCAACAAGAAATGGATTCAATTCATTACCATTGTTGAGTTTTCCACCATCAACATCCTGGGGGCTTTTTGCTGACCAGAAAACAAATTAGATTAGCAAAATGAATAATATGGTAAAAGAACAGCTCAGAAAATGTATATACTACAGTAAGTGACTTACTCAATAAAATCCTAAAGCCTTCACAGCCAAAAGTGTGATGGAATACTCTCCGCTTGCCTGGATGATTGCAACTCCAACAACACTCAAGAAGCTCAACACCATCTGGGAATGACAAGCCTTCCACAATTCCCTACATTCACCTTCTGAACCAACAATTCACCTTGGCTGCACTGCGTACCATGTATTAAAACAGAATTGTAGCTACTCATTAACAACACTTGCCAAACGTTTCTACCTGGAAAGATGAAGTCTCAAGTGCATGAGAATACCACCACCTCCACACGATGAATATATTGATCCCCAGAATCTATCACTTACCTACACACTGGGAACAATTCTCAGTGCACAACATCCCACTAGCCTGCATTTCTTAGGATTTGGGAAGAATCTGGGGCACCAGGAGGAAACCCAAACCATCACATAGAGAACACACAAAGTCCACACAGACCGTAGTGGAGATCAGGATCACTTGTTGCTCACTGAAGCTAAGAGGCAGCAGCCCTATGACTGTGCTTCCAACTGAGAAAGACCTTGCCTGTGACGCCCATCCCGCACTTATAAATAAAAAAGCAAGTTATGTTAGTGAAATTATATTGCAAATATTAATTTTGTTAATCACACATACTATGTAGAGGAGAAGTCAACAACATTTGGAAATTCATAATGAATTTTGGAACAAGGACAGAGTAATGTCAAAGAATAAATAAGGAGGGAGCAAATGTTCAGGATAAAGCAGGGCTCAGTGAACCTCTTAGTGTTTTGAATGGAAAAGGAGCATCATCATAAACTACTGACAAGCCAGTTACATCATTGAATAAACAGGAGGCAAGTATTCTGTGTAGAATTCTAAATTCAATCATTCAATTGAACTGTGTTGCAAAGTGAGGATTCTGTACTCTCCAGGCTGCCATCAGCAGCCTTCGGCAACAGTGGCATATTTTTCAAGTACACAGATGGCAAGTGCAGGTGGATTTTCTCTCAAGAGTGTTCTAGCTAATGAAGCTATGGCTTTGAAACTCACAAACCAAATTAAGGGCCATCTTTGATGTGTTACAGACCCATTTAACAGCAGCCACGAAGGAGGGATTCAGAGATGTGGTGGAAAGGCCATAGTCACAGTTTTAAAAAATCATAGCTGCTGTCAGAACTCCAAAAGTACACAGATGCACAGAAACAGATGTCTGCCTATCAAATTTCCATCTGACCTTCGTTCGGATCTCTAACTTAAGTACAGGAGAAAATTCTCAAACCATCCAGATCACCACAGCAGTAGTAGGAGTGAACAACTTAAGTGTGCAGATAGAACCATTGGAGCACAGATAGTGGTGGACCATAAGACCATAAAGCCATACAACACAGGAGCAGAATTAGGTCATTGAGTCTGCTCCACCGTTCTTCATTGCTGTTTTATTATCCCTCTCAAACCTGTTTGCCTGGTTTCTATCTGTAATCTTTGATGCCCTTACTAATCAAGAACCTATCAATCTCCACTCTAAATGTACCCAATGACGTGGCCTCCACAGCTGTATGTGGCAATGAATGCCACAGACACACCACCCTCTGTCTAAAGCCATTTTCCTTATCTCTGTTATAAATGGATGTCCTTCCATTCTGAGGCTATGCCCTCTAGTACTAGACTCCTCTGCTGTAGGAACCATCACCTCCTCAACAACTTCATCAAGGTCTTTCAATATTCAATAATTTTCAAAGAAATACCCCCCTCATTCTTCTAAACTTAAGTGAGCACAGGCTCAGAGCCATGAAAAGTTCCTAAACATTAACCTTTTCATTCCTGTGATCATGCTTGTGAACATTCTCTGGACCCTCTGCAATGACAGCACATCCCTTCTCAGATAAGGGTCCAAAACTGCTCATAATACAACAGATGTGGTCTGATCAATGCTTTATAAAGCCTCAGCATTACATCCTTGCTTTTATATTATAGTCCACTCAAAATGAATGCAAACAATGCATTTACCTTCCTTTTCCAATGACTCAGTTTGCAAGTTAACCTTTTGGGAGTCCTGCACGAAGACTCCCAAGTTCCATTGCACCTCTGATTTCTGAATTTTCTTCCCTTTTAGAAAGTAGACCAAGTCTTTATTCCTTTGATCAAATTGCAGGACCATACACTTCCCTACACTATATTCCATCTGGGTGAAGAATGGAATTTTTGCCCATTTTCCTAATCCGTCTCAGTCCTTCTGCAGATCCCTTACTTCGTCAGCCCTACCGGCCCCTCCACCTCAAAGTTCAACGTTCAAAATAAATTTATAATCGAAGTACATATATGTCACCGTATACAACCGTGAGATTCATTTTCTTGTGGGTAGACTCAATAAATCCATAATAGAATGATAATCATAATAGAATCAATGAAAGACTCATCAACTTGGGCATTCAACCAGTGTGCAAAAGACAACAAACTGTTCAAAACACAAAGAAAGAAAAAGTAATGATAAATGAATGAGCAATAAATATTGAGAACATGAGATGAAGACTCCTTGAAAGTGAGTCCACTGGTTGTGGAAGCATTTCAATGTGGCAAATGAAGTCGAGTGAAGTTATCCCCTTTGGTTCAAGGGTAATAACTTCCTGAACAGGCTGGTGTGAATCCTAAGGCTTCTGTCCCTTCTCCCAGATGGCTGAAACAAGAACAGAGCACGTCCTGGGTGGTGGGGGTCCCTGATGATGGATGCTGCTTTCCTGTGACAATGATTTCTGCAGATGTGCTTAATAGTTGCAAGAGCTTTACCCATGATGCACTGGGCCATATCCACTACTTTTTGTAGGATTTTCAGGTCAAGGAAATTGGCGGTTCCATATCAGGCTGTGATGCATCCAGGCAATAAACTCTCCACTAGACATCTATAGAACTTGCCAAAGTTTTAGATGTCATGCCATATGTTTGCAAATTCCTAAGGAATTAGAGGTGCTGCTGTGCTTTCTCTGTCATTGCACTTACATGCTGGGCCCAGGACAGTCCCTGCAAAATGATAATAGCAATGAATTTCAAGTTGCTGACCATCTCCACCTCTGATCCTCCAATGAGGACTGGATCATGGACCTCAGGTTTCCTTCTCCTGACCTCAATAATCCGTTCCTTGGTCTTTCTAACATTGAGTTAGAGGTTGTTGTTGTGGCACCACTCAGCCAGATTTTCAATCTCCCTTCTAGATGCTGATTCATCACCATCTTTGATTTGGCCTCCGGCAATGGTGTATTCAGAAAACTTAAATATGGCATTGGCGCTGTTTAGTCACACACACATAAGTGTATAGATAGTGGAGCTAAGCACACAGCCTTGAGGTGCAATTGTGCTGATGGAAATCATGGAGCAGGTGCTGTTGCCAATCTGAACTGATTGGGGTCTGCAAATGAGAAAATTGAGGATCCAATTGCATGAGGAAGTATTGAGGCCAAGGTCTTGGAGCTTATTGATTAGTTTTGGGGGGATGATGGCATTGAATGCTGAGCTGTTGTCAATACAGTCATTCTGATGTATGCATCTTTGCTGTTCAGGTGTTTCAGGGTTGAGTAAAGTGGATCTATTGGTCCAGAAGGCACATTTGAGCAGATGTAAGTTGCTTATCAGGCAGGAGTTGGTATGTTTCATCACCAGCCTTTCAAAATAGTTTGTCCCTGCTACTGGATGATAGTCATTGAGGCAGGTCACTAAGTTTTTCATAGTCACTGTTATAATCGAAACCTGCTTGAAGTAAGTGGGTACCTGAGACTACTGAAGCGAGAAGTTAAAGATCTCAGTAAACACTCCAGCCAATTGATCAGCACAGGTCTTTAGAGCTTGGCCAGGTATCCCTTCTAGGCCAGACACTTTCCATGGGTTCATCCTCCTGAAGGCAGCTCGCATGTGGGCTTCAGAGACTGAAATCATAGGATCACCTTTGGGAGACTGTGATGGTTCCTCCATGTTTTGGCGGTCAAAGCAAGCATAAAAGGAATTGAGCTCATTAGGAAGTGAAGCCCTGCTGTCTCCTATGTCACTTGATCTAACTTTATAAGAGATGATAGTATTCAAGTCCTGCCATAACTGTTGAGCATCTTTTGTTGATCCAAGTTTGGTCCAGGATTTCCACTTCACCTGTGAGATGGCTTTCTAGAGACTGTACCTGGACTTCTTGTAACTTTCATGGTCAGCAGACTTGAAAGCATTCTGATCCGGTTCTCAGCAGGTTGCAAATCTTGTGGTTCAGCCAGGGCTTCTGATTGGGGAAGTCTCTGAATGATTTTCATGATAGTATGACATAATCTATCATTGTGTCATCTGCAAACATGGCCACAAAGCCATCGATTTCATCATTGGCGTATAGATTGCAAAGAAACATTCCCAACACCGACCTCTGTGGACCACTACTCACCAGCAGACAACCAGAAAAGGTCCCCTTTTTCACCACTCTTTGCCTCTTACCAGTCCACCAATTTTCTATCTATGCTAGTATCTTTTCTGTAATACCATGGGCTCTTATTGTCTTTAGGATCCAAATGTGTGGCAGCATATCAAAGGTTTTCTGAAAATACAAGTTAACAATATCTTCTAACTCTCCTTTGTCTATCCTGTTTGTTATTTCCTCAAAAACATATCAACAGATTCATCATGCAAGATTTCCCCTTAAGGAAACCATGTTGACTTTTTCCTAGTTTATCATGTGCCAGCAAGTACCCCAAAGCCTCATCCTAAATAATGGATGGCAATATCTTTCCAACCACAAAAATCAGGCTAACTGGCCTATAATTTCCTGCTTTTCGCCTCCCTCATTTCTTAAAGAGTGGAGTGATATTTGCAATTTTCCAGTCCTCTGGAGGAACCAGTCCATAATCTCGTAATTCTTGAAAGATCACTACTAATGCCTTCACAATTTCTTCAGCTACCTCTATCAGAAGATTGGTGTGTAGCCCATTTGGTCGAGGTGAATTATCTGCCTTCAGACCTTTTAACTTCACAAGCACCTTTACCTTAGTAATAGCAACTACACTCGCTTCTGCTCCTGACACTCTTAAATTTCTGGGATATTGCTGGTGTCTCAGACTATAAGACCATAAGACAAAGGAGCAGAATTGGGCTATTCAACCTATTAAGTCTGCTTTGCCATTCTATCGTGACTGATCCAGGATCCCATTCAATCCCATACACCTGCTTTCTCACCATATCCTTTGATGCCCTGACCGATCAGGAAACTATCAACTTCTGCCCATGAACTTGGCCTCCACCACAGCCTGTGGCAGAGCATTCCACAGATTCACTACTCTCTGACTAAAAAAAATTCCTCCTTACCCCTGTTCTAAAAGGTTGCCCTTCAATTTTGAGGCTGTGCCCTCTAGTTCTGGATACCCCCACCATAGGAAGCATCCTCTCCACGTCCACCCGACCTAATCCTTTCAACATTCCATAGCTTTCAATTAGATCCTCCTGCATTCTTCTAAATCCAGTGAATACAGGCCCAAGGCTGCCAAATGCTCCTCATACATTTATCCCTTCATTCCCAGAATTATCCTTGTGAACCTCTTCCACGGTGAATACTGACACAAAATACTCATTAAGTTCACCCGCCATTTCTTTGTCCCTTTTCAGCAGTCTGATATCCACTGTTGCCTCTCTTTTACTGTTTATATATCTGAAAATATTCTGACAAATTTGACATTCTGACGCCCTGAGAAAGGCTGTACAGATAGTTTATTTTTTCCATTATCACAGAAAGTGCTGGAGACATGAACTGCTGATGCACATTACACAAAGTTTATGAAAACTTATCAGTTTAAACCCAGCATAAAAGCAGAGATTGTTATCAATGAAGTTTTTTTGAAGTTATATTTAGAGAAAGCAATCAATATGATCCAAAAAGTGGAGAAAATTGTTTTATTCTGTGGCAAGATGCTTAGTGGGAAAGAACCAGTTAATTTTATTTCACAATCCATTTGAGATTTGCCTGTTTATTTTTATGTGAATTTATAAAATAATCACATGGAATATTTTGATGAAAGAGGAATGTTGATCGCAATAGCACTGTTACATGACAGGACTCATACTTTTGGACCATTCTCTGCCAAGGGTCTGTTTTAATTCAGTTCCTTCCAGCAAGCATAAAATATACTGTATATCTAAATGTTTAAATTTTGCTGCATTCCATTTAACACAATTATTCTTCCATTTTGCTAGGTTATTCTGATTGGCATTACAAATGTAGGCCAAACAATGCACAACTCTGCAAAACATACCGACGATTGGATGGTGTTACTGGTAAGCCACGATCTGCATTATTTAATGAGCATGTGTGATTTTCAGTGAGTTGACAATGCTGACCCCATGGTGCATGACATCATGTTCATTGGCATGCAGCAGAAGTAACTTGACTAGCCCTCACAGTGATAATTTCAGCATCAAAGCCATCTCACCTCAACCTCCCCAAAACCTATTTTCAGAACAAATGGTCAGTTGAGCACTTGATAAGAGTTTTATTCTTATATTAATTTTGCAGTCCAATCCACCAGAAATAAAAATAGATGTAAATTATGGGTATAGATTTAAAAAAGCATATCATATTAAGTGGACCAGTTTAAGAAAAGCATTTTGCTTTGCTGAAATTTGGCAGCACAGCTGTGTTCACTGAATTTGATAAGCATTATTTTTAATGGGGCCATCTGTGTGTTCATCGATTAGATGTCACTGTTTCACTGCAGTCTGAGGAAATGATAGAAATTCCTGGGAGCTGAATGAAACTGGAATTAGTAAGAAAATAGTAATTAATGGGGTTGTAGGCTGATAAATGCCCAGGACTTGCATCCCATGATTTCAAAACTCATGGGATGCTGTCACTTACAGTGATACACAGATTCCTGAGTAGTCCCCACAGGTTAGAAGATATCAATTTTGTCCCCACTCTTTAAGAACTGAAACAAAGAAAACAGTTATGCTGAAGTAGCAGCGAGAGCGATATCAAGTATCATAGAAGCATATAGAGCAGTATGGTTGTTAGGCAAAGTCATTGTCCAGTGTATGTGTGTGTGCACTGTACTGAACTGGCAATACAAGAATTTGTAGAAGTGAGAGTACAAGAAACTATTACAAAAACTAGGTAGAAAAGCACTTAGAAAAATATTTGTACTGGACAGAATCAATGTGGATTTATGAAATGGAAGTCACAATTGACAAGCCTGCAATGTTCATTTTTAAGTGCAAAATGATACAAAATGCTAGAGCATCACAGAAATGAACGTGCACGCACTAAATTCTCCCTGCTCATATTGTCTATTTTCCTTTCTTAATCCATTCCAAAATACATCATCTCTGCTATTTCCATAACGTTTTTATTATTGATGCTTTCGGTACTTCAAGTGCTTTGATATTTTTTCTTCTTGAATATTGATAGATAAATTGTTTGAAGTACATACAACAACCTCCTGGATACTCAACTGAAATCAAATTTTCTGAGAATTTTGATAATGGGGTCTCCTGAAGGCCTTTGTAAATGTACAAGGGATATAAGTGCTTTTAAATAGTTGCTTCCTCCATTCTATGCTAAATTTCACACAAGGCAGTTGAAATGACTTTAATCTTACTTTAATAAAAGTATTTACATAATAAAGTATTGCCTGTACATTTATTCACTGCCTACTCCTAGAGCTACAAGAGCATTTGTCAGTGCTGTTTGTGTGTGGCCTAGAAACAACTCACCATTAATTATTCAACAATTGGTAGTCCATTGTACAAATGAGCTTTATATACTAGAAGTAGCATATGAGATCACTTCATAACTCATTAGAATGCAATGAAAAACACAATATTCACTTTAACGGTCCCTTGATAATTTCAACATTAATTCAAAAAAGTAAATGAAAGATATAATGCAAAGTATATTCCATAATTTGAATAATAAATTAGAATAATATCATTTAAGCAGAATACATTTCACTGTATTGCACTGAGATCTGTTCAAAGTTCAAAGAAAATTATTATTAAAGTCACCATATACAACTCTGAGATTCATTTTCTTGTGGGCATACTCAATAAATTTATAATAGAATAATAACCATGATAGAATCGATGAAAGACCGCACATACTTGGGTGTTCAACCAGTGGGCAAAAGACAACAAACTCTGCAAATACAAAAAGAAAGAAATAATAATAATAAATAAATAGGCAATAGATATCAAGAGCATGAGATGAAGAGTCCCTTGAAAGTGAGTCCATAGGTTGTGAGAACATTTCAATGATGGGGCAAGGAAAGCTGAATGGAGTTATGCCGTTTGCTTCAAGAGCCTGATGGTTGAGCTTAATGACTGTTCCTGAACCTGGAAGTATGAGCTCTGAGGCTCCTGTACCTCCTTCCTGATAGCAGCAGTGGGAGGGGAACACGAGCTGTGTGTGGGGGAATCCCTGATGATGGATGCTGCTTTCCTGGTATAATACTTTGTATAGATGCGCTCAATGGTAGGGAGGACGTTACCCATGACGAACTGGGCTGTGTCCACTACTTTAGTAGGATTTTCCATTCAAGGGTATTGGTGTTTTCATGCCAGGCTGTGATGTAGCCATCCAATTACTCTCCACCACACACCTATAGAACTTGTCAAAGTTTTGGATGTCAAAGGTTTCAAAGGTACAATTTAATGTCAGAGAAATGCATACAATATACATCCTGAAATGCTTTTTCTTTGCAGCCATCCACGAAAACAGAGGAGTGCCCCAAAGAAAGAATAACAGTTAAATGTTAGAATTCTAAAGCATCCCCCAGCTCCCCCCCACGCGTAAACGGCAGCAAAGCAACAATACCCCCTCCCCCACTAGCAAAAAAAAGCATCAGCACCCACCACCGAGCACTCAAGTGCGCAGCAGAGCATCAATAAAGACAAGGACTTGCAATACCCCAAAGACTACTCATTCACTTGGTAATTCGACATACCACAGGCTCTCTCCCTAATAAGGGAAAAAGAGGTGTCTCCATTTCATAGCGAGAGGGGAGACATAACAAACAACTTACTGATTTACGATGTTAAAAATCCATTGCATCGGTTTTTCCGAGCTCTGTGCCCAAAGAATTCAGGTCTCTGGGCACACAGCCAGCAGCCAGCTTGCTGCTTCCAATCTTCTGTCTCCCATGACACACCGATTTCCTGCAGAGGCACCGACCTCAAGTCTGCCCACCTCCAGAGCCACGGAATCCCGAAACTCCAAAGGTGAGCTAGTCTTCTAGGCCACATCCTTGGTATATCGAATAACAGCCAGGCATGAGACCCCAAGAGCAGGTCCTATTCCCACAAAGAACCGAAGTCAACATGTAACTCCAGGTCACGGTCTTCAAAAGAACTCTGAAATGGAAAAATAGAGATATTAAAGATTGAAATGGACCTGTTTCTGAAGTTGCAAGCAAAGGAGTCACTGTCAGGCGCCATTGTCTCCTTAGCTCCACCCAGCTTCACAAATCCTAAGAAGGTAGAGGCACTTACATGCTGGGCCCACGACATGTCCTCTGAAATGATAACACTGAATTTAAAGTTGCTGACCCTCTCCACCTCTGATCCTCTGATGAGGACAGGCTCGTGGTTCTATAGTTTCCTCCTCCTGAAGTCAATAATCAGCTCCTTGGTCTTGCTGACGTTGAGTGAGAGGTTGTTGTTGTGGCACCACTCAGCCACATTTTCAATCTCCCTCCTCTATGCTGATTCATCACCACTTTTGATTCAGCCTACAATAGTGGTGTCATCAGCAAACTTGGATACAGCATTGGATCTGTGCTTAGCCACACAGTCAAAAGTGTGAAGTGAGGGGGCTAAGCATATAGCCTTGTGGTGCACCTGTGCTGATGGAAAACGAGCAGGAGATGTTGTTGCCTATCTAACATAACTCAGGTTTACAAATGAGAAAATTGAGGATCCACTTGCACAGGAAGTATTGAGGTCAAGGTCCTGAAGCTTATTGACTAGTTTTGAGGGGATGATGCTATTGAATGCTGAGTTGTAGTCGATAAAGAGCATCCTGATATATGCATCTTCACTATCCAGTTATTCCAGGGTTGTATGAAGAAACAACGACACGGCATCTGCTGTGGACCTGTTGCTCCAGTAGGCAAAGAGGAGTGGATCTAAATCACTTTCCAGGCAGGAGTTGATATGTCTTATCACCATCTCTGAAACCACTTTATCACTGTGGATGTAAGTGCTACAGGATGATTGAGTCATTGACGAAGGTTGCCAGGTTCATATTAAGTACTGGTATAAGTGAAGGCTCCTTGAAGCAGATGGGTACCTCAGACTGGCGAAGTGGGAGGTTAAAGATCTCAGTGAACACTCCAGCCAGTTAATTATCCCAGGTCTTTAGTACTTGGCCAGGTACCCTTTCTGGGATGGATGCATTTCAGGGGTTCACACACTATGTTAAAACACACACTATGTTAACTCTATCAAACAATGAATTTAGAAGCATGCTCAATAATTTTGAAGTTGGTTATGTTTAGACCTTTGAATTCATTTAAATCCATTGCTACTGGCACATGAATCATCCTAGCCTGTCTTGAGAGTTCTCAATGTGTAATCTTAGCAGCTACATCCAATTCACAAGCTTACCTTTTTTTCACCACACAATAATTGGCACTGTTCTCTGCAATTTAAAAGCAAAACACTAAGCAATATATACAACCGAAGTCTCACAGACTTAGTGTACGTTGAAATACAAATTTACAAGAGTAGGTAAAATCGTTAAGTGTGTTAGTGTTAGGCTTGGCTTGGTGAATATGCGCCATATGGTGAAAACTGATCTTCCTTGATGCAGAAGAAGAAATAACTCAAACAAAAATCTGACAATCACTTCCCCAAAGAGTTAGTAGCTGTTTGGAGACAGCTTTTCATCTGTCTGGTGGAAACACAACGCAATTTAGGCAGCTTCTGTGGAATGAAAAGCAGAGTTACTTCGTTCTCAGAGAAAAATTCTCTTTTCTTTGTGAAATGGTCTTTGATCTGAACCATTAATGGTGTTTCTCTTTCCACAAATAATGCCTGATTTGTTGAATATCTCCAGCATTTCCTGACTTTAATGGCTGCAGTTTTGGTTTCATTACACTGTTATTTTCACTCTAATCTTAGCTGCAATCAGAATCAGTGACAAGGTAGCTGCAAATATTTCAGTGAGTAAAAGCATGCTATGGTTAAAATAAAGGGGAATTATGTTCTAATGTGAACATTGTGTAAGGGTTTTGCACATCAGAATTATGCATCCTATGCTTTGTGGACATACACAAGCCATGCAAATTGCACCAACACTTAAAGAGCTTCAACTACTCAGGCCACTTGCACTTTAGTGGCAGCTAATGAGATACCTGGCTAATGGAAGTGACCAAATAGGATCCAAATAGTTATGACTACCCCAGAAACCAGAGGAAGAATATATGTTCCACAGGGATGATCTTGGGAAGAATGGAGCTCTACTTTCACTGTAACTCCAGATAAGAAAGCTCTTTGAAGAATGCAGGAGTAGAATTGTGTTGTCCATTTAGTCAGGGGTTGAGTCATTAGTCAACTGCATAAACAAACATACATAATAAAATGGTATTGGCAACTGGTAATATCAGCATAGAATTGCCAAATATTTTGTTCTGTACAATGGAACATATGGTGTTCCTGGTTTGTGAGAACAATGGCCTCCAGGTCAGCTCACAGGGAGTGATGCAGCACAATGATTATGTAAATCAATTAATCAAGGCAGAAAGGAAGAGTTAGTGAGTCTACAGTATCTGGAGTGTTTAAATTCTAATTTATGGAGCTTTGAAACCTACGCTGAATCAGTCGTCTGTGAGAAACAAATGAAATCAGTCCTTAATTTTTAATACTAGTTTAACTACATAGCCCCGGGTCTTGCTTCCATGATAACTAAAATTAATACCCCAAAGTTAACGTTTCAATACTACTAATTATTTTATCTATCTTTTTAAGATAGTCTCCCACCTGCCTTCCTTCTGGAGTGGAAAAGCCCACTGGAGTGAAATATTGTCGTGAGCATACAATACCGGAACACTGAAGCAGGGGCCGACTATTTAGCCCCTCATTCTGCCACTCAGATAGATGGTGGGTCAATGACCACTCTAATGTATTCTTCCTGCCCAAAGTCTCAAAAGCTTTCATTGATGACAATCTATCAGTCTCAGAGTTAAAAACTAAAAATTGAATGGGTATCAATCAGTATCTGTAGAACAAAGTTTGACATTTCTTCCACCCTTTGTGTGAATAATGTCTCTTAATCTGTGTAAGGTAATTCCAGTGTTCTGGAATTGTCAAGAAAGAGGGAAAGAGGAAGAGGAGAGAGAAAGGAAACAGATGTTAAAACAGCAAAATGAAAGTCTATAATGGTGCTGAAATGGAAACCATAAGAAGAATGCTAGGAGTGTCCAATGTGACAGGAAATGTCCATGGGAAGCGAGGAAAGCTGACAATATTACAAATGAACAATCATTCAGCAGAATTCACCAATACAAAAGCAGAGAACTGTAATAGTCATAGTCATACTTTATTGATCCCGGGGGAAATTGGTTTCCGTTACAGTTGCACCATAAATAATTAAATAGTAATAAAACCATAAATAATTAAATAGTAATATGTAAATTATGCCAGGAAATAAGTCCAGGACCAGCCTATTGGCTCAGGGTGTCTGACCCTCCAAGGGAGTAGTTGTAAAGTTTGATTGCCACAGGCAGGAATGACTTCCTATGACGCTTTGTGCTGCAGCTCAGAGGAATGAGTCTCTGGCTGAATGTACTCTTGTTCCCAACCAGTACATTATGTAGTGGATGGGAGACATTATCCAAGATGGCATGCAACTTGGACAGCATCCTCTTTTCAGACACCACCGTCAGAGAGTCCAGTTCCATCCCCACAACATCACTGGCCTTACGAATGAGTGTGTTGATTCTGTTGGTGTCTGCTACCCTCAGCCTGCTGCCACAGCACACAACAGCAAACATGATCGCACTGGCCACCACAGACTTGTAGAACATAATATGCCCAGATGGAAGATAAGTTGCTGTTCCTCAAAGATTCATTGGACCTCACTCAAGTCATGCAAAAAGGACACTTCAGGTTAGAGTGGAATGGAGAATGAAAGTGCCAGGCAACTGGATGAAGCTGTTCCATAATTGCATGTACAATTTGTTTTTATTTTCTACAGTGCAGAAGAGGCCACAATATGAGTACTGAAAGTAGAACAGTATATTAGCAGAGGTACAAGTAACTTGCTGTTTCATCTGGAAGGACTGATTTGATCCCTGGATAGCAGGAAAAGAAAAGGTAAAAGACTAATTCCTGCACCTGCTTGGGAAAGTGCCAAAAGAAGGTGGTGTCTGCTGGTGATGGGAGAATAGACCAGAATCATAAAGGTGACGATCCTTTAGAAGTCCTCACCTCCCAATTAATGTAAATAGTTCCTCTACTTTACCCATTACACCATAGAAACAAATAAAAACTACTATTGTACAGGATTAGCACCTTGGTTGTGTAATTTTTGTATTATAATTCATTTTTTGGAATCCAAGTATTATTCTTCTCCCTTCAAATATGTTCTCTCCAAGGTGTGGTGCTCAGAGTTGTTCACAGTTCTCCAGGGATGACCTGTCAGGACTCTAAAAAGCTGTAGAATATGTCTTAATCTCTGAGAATTACTTTAGCTTTTTGATTTTGTTCTCCTAACAATTTAGTGGTGTCGATTTTAGTTGGTCCCAACATGAGGATCTACAGGCAGTGATCATAGTGATCTGGTGAATATTCAAACAGGCTGACCTAACCAAATTTTGGTTTCATACCATATCACAACTCTGGGACTCATGCCGTGATGCTGAACAACAGCCTGGCAATTGAAAAATTTTGGCATCCCTTTAAATGTCACTCCATATTAAAACACATTCTTATATTCCACCATGGAGAGATTGCAAAGTACAATAGATCTATTTAAATAATAACACAAGGGATTGCAGATGCTGGAATCTGCAGGGTCTTGACCTCAAATTTCCACCATTCCTTTGCTCCACAGATACAACTTGACCTGCAAGATTCCTCCAGCAGTTTATTGTTTGCTTCATAAATAATGAGAAATTTTCTGGCCTAAATGGTTTTTAATTGCTTAGCAGGAATGTTTTATTTAATAATTCTAGTAAATAAATACAATAACAAGCCTGTAAATTGAAGCTGTGAATTAATCTCCCATGAGAAATGAGCATATTTTTGCAATAAATTATTGTGGTCACACATCCTTCACCAGAGGTACCAAGTCCACATGATACAAAAATCAACTTCCTTTCAACTCTGCTTCAGAAACGATCATTGTTATCTTATGAAACCGAGTGAGACTAATCTGCTGCCTGCTAGCCCATATCCTTAATCGATGCTCATCCTGTTGCAGAATAATTGTTCAAATAAACTTATCCATTTGTTGAGTAGTGGCTTTAAGTGCAGTAAGACCAGAGGTAGTTTGTCTGTATGATTACAGTTTCAATCACTATGTTTTAGCTACAGTCACATTTTGTGTGTCAAGACCATCCTCCTTATGCAATTGCACAAAAATCCAGCACTACCTGTAACGATTTTAAGCTTCTGGCTTAAAGAGGACATATAGCATCTCAAACCATTTTTACTGTGTAATTTACTTTAATATATAAAGTAAATACTCACATAGTATTTGTTCCTGAAACATTCCACTGCTGAATGAAGGTAACATATTCGCTGTCCTGTACTCAATGACATCTCTTCTGTCATAAGAAGAGAATTGATCATTTCTGTTAGATACCCCGACCCATCAATCTGTTCTCTTGCTTCTGACAGCAGTATGGGATACACCTCAACAGGTTCCTACAGCCGGCTAGGGCACTTAATAATTTTCTTTAATGGTAATTTGATATGGAATCTCACACCATCCCCCTCCAACTATGACACTCTGATCCTTGGTGAATATAAATAAAGTATTTATTTAATACTACAAAAATTGATGGAGCTGTGGATAGTGAGGAAGGTTGTCAAAGGATAGAGCAAGATACAGATCGGTTAGAAATGTGGGTGAAGAAATGGCAGATGGAGTTTAATCAGGATAAGTATGAGGTTTTAAAAGGACAAGTGACAGAGGAAAGTGTACAGTTAATGCAAGACCCATGGATGCATTTCTATACAGAATGGCCTTGGGGTGAAAATCTATAGTTACCTAAAGGTGGCAACACAAGTAGATAGGGTGGGAAGGAAGGCATCCGGCATGCTTGTCTTCATTGCTCAAGGTAAAAATCAAAAGTCGTATTACATCTGTATTAGAAATTAGTCAGGGCATATTTGGTGTGCTTTGTTCAGTTTTGGTCACAGCAGGAAGGATGAAGAGTCATTGTAGAGATCATGGAAGAGGCTCACCAGGCTGTTGCCTGGATTGGAGACTATTAACTTAATAAAAGTTGTCTTCTATAATAAGAAAGCAAATGAATTGTTTTGTCTGGAGCTCTGGAGACTAAGGGGTGACCTCATAGAAGTGTATGTAATTATGAAAGCATTAATCAAGAAGCTAGATCTTTCCCAGGGTAGAAATATCAGATACTGGAGGACATAGGTTTACAAGGAGAGGAGAAAAGTTTAAATGAGATTTAAGAGAGATTCTTTTTCACACAGAAAATAGTAGGTGCTTGGAATTACAGCCAAGGGAGAATATAGAAGCAGAAATGATAGGAATATTGTAGAGGCATTTATTCTAAGATAAAGAATGCCCAGACTGCATTTCAGGAATCTGATAACTTGGCTGATCTTCTCCTACTTGCATACAGGCAGAGGCTAAAGGAGAGAAGGCTCTAGAGATTAGGACAACAAAGAAGTGGCCACAGGAGGCAGAGAGCAGCTATGGGATTGCTTCGAGTCAGTGGACTGAGCCATGTTCAAGGACTAATCTAGGGATTTGACTGAGTACATCATGGTCGTAACAGACTTTATTAAAACAACTGTAGATGAGGGTGTACCCACAAAGTCATCCATTTTTCTCCAGCCAGAAGCCCTGGACGAATCATGAGATCTGAAATCAGCTGACAGCCAGATCAGAGGCATTCAAATCTCGTGACCAAGAAAGTTGCAAGAGTTCCACGTTACGATCTCCGGAAAGCCATCTCATGGGTGAAGTGGATGAACAAAAGCTGCTCGACAGTTGTGGCAGGTCTTGAGTACTATCATCTGTTATAAAGTAAAATCAAATGTCATAGGAGACAGCAGGGCTTCATTTCCAGATGAGCTCAATGCCTTCTGTGTTCACTCTGACCATCAAAACATGGAGGAACCATCACAACTTCCCACAGGCAATCTTATGATTTCTGTCTGTGAAACCAACAAGCGAGCTGCCTTCAGGAGGATGAACCGATGAAGAGGATCTGGTCCGGAAGGGGTACGTGACCATGTACTAATGACCTGTGCTGATCAACTGGCTGGTGTGTTCACTGAGAGCTTTAGCATCTCACTTTGGTACTGTGTGCTACACACCTGCTTCAGGCAGGCTTCAATTATACTGGTGCCTAAGGAGAGCATGGTGACCAGCCTCAATGACTGTCACCCAGCAGCACTCTCATCCACAATAAGGAAGAGTTTTGAGAGGTTGGTGATGAAACATATCTCCCCTGCCTGAGAGGTGACTTAGGTATGCTCCAATTTGCCAAATGGAGCAACAGTTTCACAGCAGATGCTACCTCACTCAGCCCTGGAACTCAGAATGATAAATCAGGATGTCTTTATCGACTACAGCTCAGCATTCAATACTGTCATCCCCTCAAACTAGTCAATAAGCTCCAAGAACTTGGCTTCAATACCTCCTGTGCAATTGAATCCTGGATTTCCTCACTTGCAGAACCCAGTCAGTTCCAATTGGCAACATCTCCTGCACGATCTCCATCAGCACAATTGCACCTCAAGGCTGTGTGCTTAGCCTCATTCTCTACTCACTTTACACTTATGAGTGTGTGGCTAAACAGCTCCAGTGCCATATTCAAGTTTTCTGAATACACCATTGTCATAGGCCAAATTAAAGGTAGTGATGAATCAGCATATAGAAGGGAGATTGAAAATCTGGCTGAGCAGTGCCATAACAACAACCTCTTACTTAATATCAGCACAACCAAGGAGCTGATTATAGACTTCAGGAAAAGGAAACCAGAGGTCCATGCGCCAGTCCTCATCGGAAGATCAGAGGTAGAGAGGGTTAGCAACTTTAAATTTCTAGGTGTTATTATTTCACAGGACCTGTCCTGGGTCCAGTACGCAAGCACAATTACAAAGAAACCATAGCAACACTTCTAATTCCTTAGGAGTTTGTGAAGATTCAGCATGACATCTAAAACTTTAACAAAATTCTGTAGATGTGTGGTGGAGAGTAGCTGCATTACAGCCTGGTATGGAAACATAAATTCCCTTGAATGGAAAATCCGAGAACAAGTAGTGGATACGGCTCAGACCAAGATGTGTAAAGCTCACCCAACCATTGATCTCATCTACATGTCTCCCCGCTCCACCTTGTTGGTGAGAGAGAGGTGTAAGTGTGTGTGAGTGTGAGGGGAGGCAGAAAGAGAGGTGTAAGTGTGTGTGAGTGTGAGGGGAGGCAGAAAGAGAGGTGTAAGTGTGTGTGAGTGTGAGGGGAGGCAGAGAGAGAGGTGTAAGTATGTGGGAGTGTGAGCTGTGAGAGAATCCAAAGAGGATCCAATATGATCTGAACAAGTTGAGTGAGTGAGCAAATGAAATTTAAATGTGAGGTTATCACTTCGATTCCAAAACAGAAGAAACAAATAATTGTCTGAATTGTGTGATTGGCAAAAGGAAAGCTGAAACTTAACTCCAGAGGTCTTGTACACCAAACAACATTCAGGTGGGAAAGCAAATGATCTGATGATCTTCATTTGAAGCATGTTTGAGCACAAGAGCACAGCCTTGGGGAGACACCTTCTGGAGTTTGAATCTCCTTAAATGGGGAAAGATGTTCTTGCCATTCTGAGTTCAAAAAAAGTTTACAAGACTGATTCCAGCGACAGCAGGATTCACATGTAAGGAGAGATTTTATTTGGTTAAGCTGGCATTTACTGGAGTTTATAAGAATGAAAGGGGAAACTTATAAAATTGTAATAGGATTATACCAACAAATGGATGAAGACTCAGAACCAGGGTATTCAGGGAACAGGAATTATTATTTAGAACCGAGACCAGGTAAAATTCTTCAGCCAAAGGGAGGTGAACCTGTGGAAATCACCAACAAAGAAGTCAGTGCATGTCATGAGATGTATTTAAGAAGCTAGCGGCTATACTTGCTAATACTAAAAGGATTAAAGGACATGGGGGGAAGTCAGGGATAGCGTAATGAAACGGATGATCAGGGAGGATCATGTTGAATGGTGCAACAGGGTCAGTGGGCTGAATTGCCTACTCCTGCTCCTATTTCCTATGTTTGTAGAGTATGTAACTGTGTCTCCAGCCTCTAGATCTTTACCAAATACTCCTATACCTGGGTGTGAATATAACTCCAAGGGCTTAAAGTCTGGTGTTTCGTGGCCCTTCTACAATTTGTTGTTGCTCTTCTTAATGGTGCACTTTTCATTCTTTATGGTGCAACTGTAACAAAAACCAGCTTCCCCCGGGATCAATAAAGTATGACTATGACTAAAGTCAATCTTTTTGACCAAGCTTTGATCATCCATGCTAGCATTACCCTAGGCTGTGTAAATTCAGATATTGTTTAGTAACTTGATATCAATGCCTGTTTGAAGTGCATCAAAGTTGCTACCTCAATGCAAGTTATTCTTGGACATAGGAAATACAACTTAAGCATTTTTATTTTGGTTCTCCGTGTAGGAAAAATTCCAAAATTTTTTAATGCGAAAGATTATTGGAAGGTAGTTTATTCAATAAATACTTATTTGATTGGACTAATATCAGGTTCAAAATATGGAATAAAATATAGTTGTGAAGGGTATAGCAATATGTGATTTTATTTCCATCACTATTTAAAATACCAATAATATGCTTAAATGGTACTCACAGGTTGATGAGTTCTGCATGGGGTATGGAATTAAAGTGTGCTGTTTGAAAAATCTTTTTTTAAGTATTCCTTAATGTCAATATTCAATTTGATTCCATTCAAAAGAACCAAATGAAGCACAAATACAGAAATATACATATAACTTGGTTTGTGAAAAATACAAAGGATTTTAAGAATCCTTTTATTGCAGTTAATGAATATTGCACCTCATTGTGATTATAATTGTTGATAAACTCAAGGGACATTTATTATTATAATCAGCTGCTTTAAAACGACAGGAGCTGATGCAAAATGATTTAAATTATAGCAAAACTTTCTATCAGTATTTCACAGTAGAAGAGCAGCAGTGGAAAGCACGAGAGATAAAAATGGAGCTGAAATTGAGGATGAGGATAGGACAGTTCATATTCTGAATAAATAGTTTCTTCAACATTCTCAAGGGAAGGAATAAACAGCATTCCCTCTCCAGAGGTAATCAAAGTAAAATGAATGGCTTTGATGTAAATGAGATGGAATTCCTATGCAGGTTAAAAATACCAAAACCAAACTGGCAAAGGCAGATATCCCAGAGTGCAGGAAGAAACTGAAAAGGTTTCTGTGACACTGCCAACCAATTAGAACATAACATAAGAGTTTCTGCAGATGCTGGAAATCTTGCTCAACAGTTAAAATACTGGAAGAACTCAGCAAGTCAGGCTGCACCTACAGAGGGAAATAAACTTCTGCAAATGCCTGAGATCTTGAGCATTCTTGATGAAGCATCTCAGCCTGAATCATTGTTTATTCCCCCTCCATAGACGCTGCCTGACTAGTTGAGTTTCTCCAGCACTTTGTGTGTGTTGTAATCATTTAGAGGGACCTTTTCAAAGGTTCCAAGATACATTTTATTATCAAAGTATCTGAAATTTTTCAATTCTCCAGGTAGCCATGAAACTAAGAGAGAAAAGAAAGGCAGCATAGTCATAATCCCACCTCCCTGCAAAAACAAACAAGCAAAAATGGATCAGACATATCAACCCCCAAATTCATCCTCCCGCACAAAAAGAACAAACAAAATGGATCAGGCATATTGACCCCCAAATCCTCCTCCCCGCACAAAATATAACCGAGAAGATCAGGTGATTATAAACAGAATATTAAAAACTATAATACTGTAAAAAAGATTTTATAGTCCAAAACACAGAAAAACCCGGGCACACTCTCCACAGCAGCAGGCTCTCCCCTCTTTGGTAGTGTAGCAAAGCGATCTAAAGACAGGCAGCCAGTGCTCATCCTCCACACTCAATCACCCTTGTCACTTTAAACGGTGAACAACTGAAAATTTAATCAGCGAACTGGAGCCAAATATCAGCTTGTGCCCCATTCTGCAGCCTGCCCACCATGAGCGTATTTTATACCAACCATACTTTTGTATGGTAGATAGGAAGCACATCTATTTACCATGGAAAATTTTGGAACTATTTTTAAAAGCAGACCTGAGTGTGTTTATAAACTAATAAGCTTTAAAAAATAGCCAGGATAATTCAGAAAAGTACTGCCTAAACAATTGTGTTAACTTCTAAAAAGTGCTATAAAACAGTACCTCAAAGTTCCAAGTAAATATTATTATGAAAGTGCATATATGTCACCACATACAACCCTGAGATTCATTTTCCTGTGGACATACTGAATAAATCTATACAGTAATAACTAAAACAGAATCAATGAAAAAACTCCCACCTAGGGAGTTCAGAGTGCAGAAGACAACAACTTTGCAAATGCAAGAAAGAAATAATAATAATAATAATAACTAAATAAGCAATAAATATTGACAACATGAGATGAAAAGTCCTTGAAAGTGAGTCCATTGGTTATGGAAACATTTTAATGATGGGGCAAGTGAAGTTGAGTGAAATTATCTCCTTAGGTTCAAGAGCCTGATGGTTAAGGCATAATGACTCCAACAACAGGAATTCTGCAGATGCTGAAAATTCAAGCACACACATCAAAGTTGCTGGTGAACGCAGCAGGCCAAGCAGCATCCCTAGGAAGAGGTACAGTCGATGTTTCAGGCCGAGACCCTTCGTCAGGACTAACAAAGGGTCTCGGCCTGAAACGTCGACTGTACCTCTTCCTAGAGATGCTGCCTGGCCTGCTGCGTTCACCAGCAACTTTGATGTGTGTTGCAAGGCATAATGACTGTTGCTTCTTCTAGAAGGGAGCATGTCTTAGGTGGTGGGGGCCTCCCCACACACTCACACACACTTACACCTCTCTCTGTCTCTGTAACTGTCTCAGGGACAAGTTTCATTGAAATGTTTATATGGTTTTGTCATAAATTCATGATTAATTTATCACCTTAAAATATTTTATGTAAGGTTTATTTAATGCAGAGTTTAATGGGTCACACGACCGGAGTTAACAGGTCACATGCCCAGAGTTTGATAAAAGCATGACTGTGGTATTATGGGTCAGAACCAACATGGAAGCAGAGAAAGACACATGGCCCTAAAATGACCTCATTCTGCATGTGGTCCAAGAGGCGCACAGGATAATTGTTCTTCGTAATTTGTTTTATATAATATTGTTGAGGTGTCTTTATATGAACAGTGTGATATGTTTTAGTGATTTATTTGATTTCAGCACACTTCTGATGTGCTAATATGTTTGGGCCTGTTTATCGGCGGACACCTGCTTGAGAGACTTTAAAATACTGAGGGATGTATGTTTCAAACTTCATGTCCTTTATTTTCTTGTAGTTTTCATGGTGTCTACTGAAGAAAGACAGACAGAAATAAGAAGGACATCTGTGTGTTGCGTGGGCATTATTTCATTGGACTGGTGCAGTTACAGTCTCTGCTCACATTCACACACACTTACACCTCTCTCTCTGCCTCCTCCTCCTCACACTCCCAATCACTTGCACTGTCTTCAAAGTAAGAGGTGTTACAAAATTCACAAAATCCATCAATGATATGAATAAGAAGCAACACACACAAAATGCTGATGACATCTTCCCCCTTCCTTTACACTCCTAAAGAATGGTCTTTGTCTGTAACATGAACCGTTTATTCATTTCCATGGTGCTGCTTGACTTGCTGAATTCCTCCAGCATGTTCTGTGTGTTGCTTTAGATTTCAAGTATCTGCAGAAATTCTGGTGTTAATGATATGGATTCCATCATGCATATCATTGATATGTTTTGTGAATAGCTGGGATTCCAGCAGTTCCACAACTGACTGCCTGCCATCCAGGGAAAATAGAACTGTTTATTCCCACTCTCTCTTTCGAGCCTGTCAATCATTTCTCAGTTCATGGGAGTTCAACTAATGTCAATCTTATCTGCTTTAATTTTGCGCCATAGCCTCTTATTTCAGAACTTCTAGAAGTATGTTAAGACTCCACTCTATTCTGGGGTTGGCCAGCAGAGGTAGATATAGTTCCCTAAGGGTTTTATCAGAACTATTTGGTCTCTCTTGTTATTCATCATTGACTGCACAGATTCCCAATTATCATCTGTGTATTTAAACCCTGCTTCCTGCTCCTTACTTTGCCCGGTCTTAAAGTGTGATCTTGTAAATAGCAAAAGCCTACTTCCCTGTGTTTCTGTTTTGATGTCTACTTACAGCCTGCTATTTCTAGATTTTATTTGTGCATCAAGATCTTGGATTACTGAATTTGTGTTTGGATTACTGCATTTTTGAGTTGGACTGGTTGTCTGTGTGCGCCCATGTTGGGCAAAAGCAAATTAAACTTGCATTTGAATCTGCACATCAACTCCTGTCCGCATCATGGTTTCTCCAATTGGGTTCACTCACAATCCTCAGTGGAAGAATGCTAGACTTTCAACCCAGTGACCTGAGTTTGGTTCCTTAAAGCAAGACTGATCTTCTTCATGGACCCAGTGGAGACAACCTCACGTCATCCTGGTCCTTCTGACTTTGACCATCTCCTTGCAGCTACAGTTCATCAAGAACCTACAAAGGGGAGGGGTGTGGAATCTCTGGGTAGACAGGAAACTGCAGTTACTAGGCATGAACAATTTCTCACCCAAGTTCTACGCTCTTTACAGACCCTCCAGCAACCCAGTCCCTCACCTGGATTGCCAGCAGCTCAAGGTCCTTTAGCTCCTTCTCATCCAATAGCTTCTGGATCTGACCCATGCCTGCCAGCTCACCAGAGGCATGATGGGAACCCAGGGGAGTGTCAAGAGTTCCTCACTCAATGCACCAGCATTTGAGTTCCAACCAACTACTTTCCTTATAGACTGTTCTAAGGTAGCCTATGCTGTCACCTTGCTTACTGGGAAAGTACTAACTTGGACTACTGCCGTCCAGCAACAGCTGGGACCTCTCTGCTTCAGTTATTGATCCTTCATGGATGAGATGCAGAGGATTTTCAACCAGCTGGTCAACGGTCCTGTAGTAGCCAAACGACACCTCCAATTTCATCCGCGCAGCCTCAGCATTTCTGGTTATACCTCAGTCACTGATGTTCTACTTTCTATTTCCAGATCCTGGGAGGACCAACTGCATGCCCTCCAGGCCATGGTGGACTCCGGTGCAGCAGGTAGTTTCATGGATATTTCCCTTGCAAAGAATCTTCTCATCCCTCTCACCAGAGTAGTCCCTACTGGATGGAAGACATCTGGGAATCACCTCAGAAATGATGAACCGTCTTCAACCGTCTGAGGTGAAAGAGACACTGTTGTGCCTTTTTCACCACAGAGCCGATATGTACAGACCACTTGAGATCCTCAGTGATGTTTATGCCAAGGAACTTGTGCCTATCCATTAAGAATCATGAAGAAAACAGGTCTATGATCCCGGAATATATGAATTGAAATGACTTTATTACTTCCATCCTTCATATACATGAGTAAAAAGCTTTACATTACGTCTCCACCTAAACGTGCAATGTGCAATTTATAGTAATTTATAATAAATAGTTTTATGAATAAATTTATAATAAATAAAAAGCCAGCGCCGCCTTTGGGAGACTCCGTGAGAACGTCTGGGAGTGGAGAGGACTCAGCCTTACCACCAAGCTGAAGGTCTACTGAAGTACCCCCCTCCTTTACGCCAGCGAGACCTGGACTGTCTACAGCAGACCCACGCCAAACAGCTAAACCACTTTCACCTGAGCTGTCTCCGCAGACTCCTCCACATCAGGTGGCAGGACAAAGTCCCCGACACGGAAATCCTGGAACGAGCTGGGCTCTGCAGCGTCTACACCCTCCTGCTGAAAGCCCAAGCCAGGTGGGCTGGACATGAGGTCAGAATGCCAGACAGCCGATTGCCTAAGCAGCTGCTGTACGGAGAACTGTGTCAGGGCAAGCGCTCAGTCGGGGGGCAGAAGAAACGTTACAAAGACTGCCTCAAAGCGTCCCTTAAAGGTCTGGGTGTCGACATCAACATGTGGGAGACGCTTGCCCTCGACCGTCCAGCTTGGCGCAGCAAGATCACCATAGAAGCCCGTGCAGCTGAAGTCAGGTGCATCATCGAGGCGCAACGAAAGTGTGCTGTGCACAAGGCCCGAGCAACATCCACTGCCACGACAGCACCCACCCACTTGTGACCCACTTGTGTCCCACATGTGGGCGAGCCTTCAGGGCCCGGATTGGCCTCATCAGTCACCTCCAGACCCCCAGCCACCAATCTCCCATTTGACTTTGAAGCCATGGTCATCTTCGACTGCGAAGGATGAACAACAACAACATAATAAATAGTATGTACAACAGGATAGTCTACCATACTGCTTCCCGGATCGTAGCAGCTGGAATAGTTTGTGGTTGGGGTAACTCAGGTCCCCAATGATCCTTTAGGCCCTTTTTACACACCTGTCTTTGTAAATGTCCTGAATAGTGGGAAGTTCACATCTACAGATGCGCTGGGCTGTCCGCACCACTCTCTGCAGAGACCGGCAATTGAGAGAAGTACAGTTCCCATACCAGGCAGTGATGCAGCCAGTCAGGATGCTCTCAATTGTGCCCTTACAGAAGGTTATTATGATTTGGGGGCCCACACCAAACATCTTCAACCGCCTGAGGTGAAAAAGACACTGTTGTGCCTTTTTCACCCACAGCCGATGTGTACCGGCTATGTGAGATCCTCCATGATGTTTAAGCCGAGGAATTTAAAGCTGTTAACCCTCTCAATCCCAGATCCATTGGTATCAATAGGGGCTAGCCCATCTCCATTCCTCCTGTAATCTACAACCAGCTCCTTTGTTTTTGTAACATTGAGGGAGAGGTTGTTTTCTTGACACCACTGTGTCAGGGTGATAACTTCTTCTCCGTAGGCTACCTCACTATTATTTGAGATTAGGCCAGTCAGAAAATGTAATTAACATATTGGAGCTGTGGGTGGCAACACAGTCATGGGTTTACAGAGAGTAAAGGAAGGAGCTTAGGACACAGCTCTGAGGGGCACCTGTGTTGACAGTCAGAAAGGCAGAAGTGAGGGAGCCCACTCTTAGCATCTGCCGGCGATCTGATGGGAAGTCCAGGATCCAGCTGCACAAGGCAGGGTGAAGGTCGAGGTCTCTGAGCTTCTTGTCGAGCCTGGATGGAACTATGGTGTTGAGTGCTGAATGGTAGTCTAAGAGCAGCATTCTCACATGAGCACCACTCTTCTCCAGATGTGTAAGGACGGTGTGTAGACAAGTAGGAATGAGGGACGATGGGGGTAAAAATACCACAGGACTAGACTTGCCCAGGCATCATCCCTGATGAAAATAGAAACACAGAAAACCTACAGCACAATACAGGCCCTTCAGCCCCCAAAGCTGTGCTGAACACATGCTTACCTGAGAAATTACCTAGGGTTACACATAGCCCTATATTTTTCTGAGCTCCATATACCTGTCCAGGAGTCTCTTAAAAGGTGGTAGAGTTTGTCATTGAAACATTGGTTATAATCAATACCTGTAGCTGCTGGAAGCCTAAGAAGAGTTTATTAATCATGTAGAAATACCACTCCCCAGAATTTCCTGTTGTCCTAGGATTCCCATGGTTAACTTGCCACATCCCATGCATTGACTGGTCTACCAGAACTGTAATTGAGTGGGGCCCTACATGTCATGCTACTTGCCTCTTCTCCACACCTTCTTCTACCTCTCCCAAGTCTTCTGATCCTCCTGAGTTGTCCCGAGTCCCTCCTGAGTACCATGACCTGAAGGAGGAGCCACAGTTCTTCTACTTCATCACCCATATGACTGCTCCATTGACCGACTCTCTGGTGCCTACCGTCCTCTGGGTGTAATATTCTCTTTCTGGTCCCGAGACAGTAATGATGGAGAAGTACATTAAGGAGGCCCTTGCTGCTGGTATCATCTGAGTACCTACTTTCCCAGCGAGCACAACAGCGTCTCTTCACCTCAGGTGGTTGAAGATCTTTGTGGGGAAGAAGGATGGTGGCCCTCACCCCTGTATTGACTATTGTGGACTGAACAAAGTCACTGTTAAGAATTGTTAACCACGCTCATTGACATCGTTGGCATTTGAGCTACTCCAGGGAGCCTCAGTTTTCACCAGGTTGAATTTCCAGAATGCCTATCACCTGGTCCACATCCGAGAAGGAGATCAGTGGAAGATGACATTCCACACCCCTACCAGTCACTAAGTACCTGTTTATATCCTTTGGACATGCTAATGCTCCAGCTGTGTTCCAAGTCCTCATCAATGATGTCCTGTGTGACATGTTAAACCACTTTGACGATATTCTGCTGTTTTCCAAGTCACTCCATGAGCATGTTCATCAAGCTCGACTATTCATACAGTGCCTCCTCAAGAGTTACCTTTATGTGAAACCATCTGAAATCTCCTTCTTGGGGTTCATCATCCCCAAAGGTAGTATCCCAGGATGACCAAAGCAGTCAGGGACTAGCCATAACCCTCTTCTGTCAAGCAGGTGTAATGCTTCCTTGGTTTTGTCAACTTTTACTGATGATTCATCTAACTTCAGCTCTGTAGCAGCCCATCTCCCTGCCCTGACCAAGAAGTCCACCACCCAGTTCACCTGGACCTCTGAAGCAGAGAAAGCCTTCTTAGAATTCAAGATGTGTTTCATTAGACCATGCCCTGGTCCTCCCTGATCCTAGTCTCCCCTTCATAACTGAAGTGGATGCGTCACTGTGAGAGTAGGAGCAGTGTCGTCTCAATGAACATCTGACAATAAACTCCATCCATGTGCCATCTACTCTCTTTGTCATACACCTACAGAAAGAAACTATGATGTGGGTAACAGGGAACTCTTGGCTACCAAACAGGCTTTGGAAGAGTGGAGACCCGGGCTGGAGGGCTCAGCATCCCTTAATTGTTTGGACTGACCACAAAAACCTGGAGTACATCTAGCAAGCCAAAAAACTAAACCCCAGTCAGGCCCAGTCACACTGTTTATCTACAAGTTCAATTTTGTCCTGAATTACTTTGCCCTGGAGTGAAGAATCTAAAACCAGAGGCCCTTTCCAGACTGTTTCAGAAAGGGACCTGCAGCCCATTGTTTTCAGCTCCAGGATCGTGTTGGGGAATAGATAGTGGTCCAGCTGGCACAACGGGGGGATCTAAACCCAAGTAATGGCCCCTCCAGTTGACTTCTTGTTCTGTTTGCACTCTGATGCCAGGTGCTGCAATGGGGGCTTTGGTCTCATCTCACTGGCCCCAAGCGTCCTCCTTCCGGACACTAGATTTCCTTGCAACGTTTTTGCTGGCCCAGCACAGAGGCGGGCGTTCATGCTTTAGTTGCTGCCTGCTCTACTTGTGTGCAGAGTAAGAACATCCCACAATATCCTCAGGGCCTGCTTCACCCACTACCCGTCCCCAAACAACCCTAGTCCCACATACTCATTGACTGTGTTACAGGACTCCCATTCTCACAAGGTAATACAGTTATTAACCAGGACCTTGAGACAACTCTGTGATGCTTTGCTTCCACCAATGCCACCTCCTGGAGCAGCTACATCCTTTGGGCAAAGTATGCTCACAACATCCTGAGCTGCTGCTCCACAGGAATGTCTTCATCTGAGAGCCAGTTTGGGTACCAGCTTCCACTGTTCCTGGATCGAGAAGCCTTCAGCCCAGGTTCATTCGATGCTGCCAGCCAGCTCGGAGAAAGGTCAGCTTGGCTCTGCAGCAGGCTTCTTGGCGTCAACTGCTCCAGATCAACTGCTGGTGCAGGGCAACACCATCTTAATGCCCTGGGTTAAAGGTTTGGCTCTCTGCCTGAGACCTTCCCCTGCAGGTAGAATCTCGCAAGCTTGCCTCCCCGGTTTACTAGTCCTTGCAAGGTGTTGAGGAGGGTTAGCATCCTATTGACTTGTGCTCCCCTGATTGATGTGGATTAACCCCACCTTTCAAGTTTCCCATCTCAGGCCTGTGGTCGCCCGTACCCTGGCTTCTGCAGAAAAACCCCCACCACCATCCATGGTTCATTGAAGGTCAACCTGCATACTCGGTCCGCTAACAGCTGGACGCACACTGGGTCCATCGGCAAATCCAGTATTTAATAGACTGGGAAGGTTTTAAGCTTGAGTCCTAAAGAACTTCAACCAGCATTGTATCTGCATTATTAACAAAACCAAGGAACTCTTGGGTTCTGACATGGGATATATTGGATCCTGATCTCATTCAAGAGTTCCATTTCTGCCATCTGATCATCGCTGGGGGAAGGTCAGGAGCCGTTCCTAGGAGAGGGGTCCTGTTAGGATTCATTCTATTCCAGGGTTGGTCAGCAGGGCAGAATTGGTTCCCTAAGGGTTTTTTTCAGAACTGAATGGGCTCTCTTGTTATTGATTATTCACTGCACATGTTCCCAGTCAACATTTGTGTATTTAAACCCTGCTTCCTCTATCTCACTTTTCTCCGTCTTAAAGTGTGATCCTGTGAGTAGCAAGAGCCTCTGATACTTTTTATATTGTCTTTTCTGTGTGTTTGTTGTGATACCTGTTTACAGTCTGCCATTTCTAGATTTTATTTGTGCATCAAGTTCTTGGATTACTGAGCTTGGTTTACCGCATTTCTGAGTTGGACTGGTTGTTTGTTTTTGCCCAAACCTATCTTGGTTAAAAGCAAATTAAACTTGCCTTTGAATCTGCACATCAACTCCTGTCTGCATCGTGGTTTCTGCAGTTAGGTTCACTCACAATCCTCACTGGTAGAGTGCTGGATGTTCAACCTGGTGACCTGAGTTTGATTCCTGATAGGGTCATTTCTCTTAGAGTGTGTTTTAAATAATAATTCATAATTTAGAAGTCATTTTACTCAGGAGAAATTAATTACAAGGGATTAGAAATCAAGTGCAGACTTCAAAGTGGATTGGACAAGATTTTTAAAAAGTGTTGGGGACCCTGGAGACAATAAACGAAGTAAGTACCCTCTTCAATATATTGACTCTCAGGAACACTTGCCTGGAGCATTTATACTCTTGATTTGAAAATTGGAGGAGATGTATATTGTTTTGAAATAACATTTATTATTTTGGAATAATGATGTTGTATAACTGAGCCGTAAAGAACGTCAACCAGCATCGTAGCTGCATTGCTAACAAAACCAAGGAAACTAATATCGAGAAGAGCAACCAAGCATGTGGTTTAAAAAAAACATCCAATATGCAAATTGCTTTGATCTTTCAGCAATTAAACAGGTGGTTAAAAAGCTGCACTACCATGAATGATGAAATGCAGCTGTTGCTGTATGTGATCAATGTTAGGGCGTGTTCTGGAATTATGGTATATAGCAAATAATAACTTCAACAGCTGTCAGTCTTCAGTCCCTGAACATGGTTTGTAGATTGAATTTAAAGTACAGCTCTGAACAAGTGTCTTTCTGGAACTGCATTTTGGAGTTGATTGCAAACAAAGAACACTCCATTTGACTGCAGATGCCAACTTATGCAAGAAAGTAGCCCAGAGTCAGTGGGAATTGGCATTCACTTTGGGTGTCTAGATGGAGGTGTTTGAAAATTATATGTAATTCAAAGGAAGAATGGTAGATACATTGTAACTATAAAATTGCCCTTTGGTCCTTAGCATATAAAAATATCATATAATATTGGGTAAGGCCAGCCTCACCTTCCAAGAGTGTCTTGAATATGATGCCAACTGCTTGTTTCGCTGAACAAAGACTTCTGTATCCACTAGCTTCAGTGGTCCCTCCAGTTACTTTGTTCACAGTTACTATTTTTGGAGATCATCCAGGATACATTGTTATCCCTTTACGTGGCCAGTGATCTCAGTAGTGGCTGAGTTTTCTTTATGCACACTTGAGCTGTTCCGATCAGTGAATACCAGTTCACGAAGTATCATGAACACAGCCGAGAGCTGAACTGGTAAGATATAAAAGTAGTGTGGTGTTTGTTTATGTAAGAGGCGAGGCATTTTTGTGTTAATTTGGTGAGACAGGGCCATGAGTTGTGAAGGAAGGTTACTGAACAGTCGGGACACAATTGGGTGTGTGTATACTTGTTCAAGGAACTGTATAGTAGCAGACTCGTTTTAAGAATAATTTGTAAGCTTGGTGTAACAATTGTAAATGCAAAGGAATACAGCAGGCATTGAGTTCAGACACATATAAGTGTCAGATTACAGAGTAGATACTCTGCGGTTTTAATTATGTCCTGCTTAGTTTGCATCCGTCATTCATAGAACATAGAAATTTGTATCCTTCATTCATAGAACATAGGAATTTTTATCCTTCATTCATAGAACATAGAGATTTGTATCCTTTCAGATAGAACATCGCCTCACTATAGGAAGGACGTGGAAACCATAGAAAGGGTGCAAAGGAGATTTACAAGGATGTTGCCTGGATTGGGGAACATATCTTATGAGAATAGGTTGAATGAACTCGGTCTTTTTTCCTTGGAGTGAAGGAGGATGAGAGGTGTGTAAGATGATGAGAGGCATTGATCGTGGAGATAGTCAGAGGCTTTTTCCCAGGGTTGAAATGGCTAGCACGAGAGGGCATAGTTTTAAGGTGCTTGGAAGTAGGTACAGAGGAAATGTCAGGGGTAAGTTTTGTTTTATGCAGAGTGGTGAGTGCGTGGAATGGGCTGCCAGCGATGGTGGTGGAGGCGGATACGATAGGGTCTTTTAAGAGACTCCTTGACAGGTACATGGAGCTCAGGAAGATAGAGGGTTGGGGTAACCCTGGGTAATTTCTAAGGTAGGGACATGTTCGGCACAGCTTTGAGGGCCGAAGGCCCTGTATTGTGCTGTAGGTTTTCTATGTTCTATGTTCTCAGGAGGTACAGAAACCTGAGTGCACATACTCAAACAATTCAGAAACAGTTTCTTTTCCTCTACCATTGGATTTCTGAACAGACTTTGAATCCATGAACACTATTTCTCTACTACTTTATTTACTATTTTTTGCGCTACTTATTTAATTTAAATATTTAATATGTATACTTACTATAATTCAAAAACAAATAAGATACAGGTGCAGAATTAGGCTATTCGGCCCATTGAGTCTACTCTGCTATTTCATCATGGCTGATCCAATTTTTTTTCTCAACCCAAACCTCCTGTCTCCTGCCTTCTCCCCAAGATCTCTGAGGATCTAACCTGGTCCCAACATATCGATGTAGTTATAAAGAAGGCAAGAAAGCAGCTATACTTTATTAGGAGTTTGAAGAGATTTGGCATGTCAACAAATACACTCAAAAACTTCTCTAGATGTACCATGGAGAGCATTCTGACAGGCTGCATCACCGAAAGAAGCTGCAGAAGGTTGTATATCTAGTCCGCTTCATCTTGGGTACTAGCCTACAAAGTACCCAGGATATCTTCAGGGAGCGGTGTCTCAGAAAGGCAGCGATCATTATTAAGGACCTCCAGCACCCAGGGCATGCCCCTTTGGTCATGTTACCATCAGGTAGGAGATGCAGAAGCCTGAAGGCACACACTCAGATTCAGGAATAGCTTCTCCTCTGACATCCAATTCCTAAATGGACATTGAATCCTTGGACTACCTCACTTTTTTTAATATACAGTATTTCTGTTTTTTGCACATTTTTAAACCTATTCAATATACGTTTACTATAATTGATTTATTTATATATTATTACTTTTATTTTATTTATAATTTTTTTCTCTTCTATATTACGTATTACATTGAACTGCAGCTGCTAGGTTAACAAATTTCATGTCACATGCCGGTAATAATTAATCTGATTCTGATATTTCTTTATGCCCTGATCAGACAAGAATCTATCAACCTCTGCCATAAATATACATAAAGACATGGCCTCCACAGCTGGCTTTGGCAAAGAATTCCACAGATTCACCATTCCCTGGCTAAAGAAATTCCTCCTCATCTTCGTTCTATTCTGAGGCTATGTCCCGTGGTCTTAGACTCTCCCATCATAGTAAACATCTTCTCCACATCCACCTTGTCAAGGTCTTACACCATTCAATAGGTCTCGATTAGGTCAGCCCTCATTCTTCTTAATTCTAGTGAATTCAGGACTAGAACCATTAAACACTCTTCATATGACAAGCCATTCAATCCTGGAATCATTTTCTTGAACCTCTCTCCAGTTTCAGCACATCCTTTCTAAGATAAGGGGCCCAAAACTGCACACAAGTCTTACCAGTACTTTCTAAAGTCTCAGCTTTACATCCTTCCTTTTATATTCTAGTCCTCTTGAAATGAATGCGAACATTGTATTTGCCATCCTCACCACAGACCAACCTAACCTAACCACAAATTAACCTTTAGGGAGTCCTACACAAGGACTCCCAAGTCCCATTGAGCCTCAGTTTTGTGTATTTTCTCTCCATTTGGAAAATAGTCAACCCTTTTATTTCTTCTACCAAGGTGCATGGCCATATATTTCCTGACACTGTATTCCATCTGCCACTTTGTCCATTCTACTAATCTGCCTAAGTTCTTCTGTAGTCTCTCTACTTCCTCAAAACTACCTGCCCCTCTATCTATCTTCATATCATCTGCAAAATTTGCAACAAAGCCATGTCTCGCTCACTCTCTCATAGTGCATGCTTTGGACGTCTCACTAACTGACTGATGGGTTATGGTATGCTGGTAAATTGGTCAGATCAGTTCGATTTCTCCAGGGTTGAAATGGGACACCACATTGTGTCCATACTTAAATTGTTAGGTTTTCCCAGGAGAAAGGATAGCTGGTAGGATGATTTCTGGCTGTTTGCAGCTATTGTAAGAATCACTTTGGGGTTCTAACATTCATCTGCAGTTCATACTTTGGGGCACTCCTCTGTTTTTGTGGATGGTTGTGAAGAAAAAGCATTTCAGGATGTATATTGTATACATTTCTCTACCATTAAATGTACCTTAGAAACTTTGAAACTATTGATGGCTTGGAGTAGGGCTAAAAAATCAGAGGACACAAATATGGAGATAGCTTGTCAGCTAACGACGCTACAGCACACTGAGCTGGTTGGCAACCTGACCGTTAAGTTTCTAGCCATGATGAAACAGAGCAATGATCCTACTGTGGGGCAGGGGGATGGGGATATCTGGTTGGATGATAAAAATGAGGGAGCATGTAGTGTGGTCCCCTTGGTTTAATCCTCCAAATGACTGCCTCTCCCTTGCGTGTTCAAAACAGTATGGGCCAGGCCAGTGATCACATGTTCCCACACCCACCAGTGGGGGGCATCAGCCCACAGCTTCCTCCTCAGGATAGGGAGGGAGAGGAGGATCAGGAATACTGTATGTGGGGGATAGTACAATGGATACCTTTGAGACAACAGAGCTCAGAATTCTCAGCCAAGGAATTAACAAGTTGGCGATAGGTACAGTCAAAGCCTGGCGAGTCTTTGGCCACATGGTTATTGATATGGGATGAAGGGGATACCAGATTTATCCTACCCAACAGTGCTTTAGGGGGCCTATCAGCCCAACACGTGATCAATAGCACTCTGGGAACGCGGCCTGCATAATGCATCAATATGGGTTTGAGAATGGCTGCAGTTAAACTTGGGTATCCCACTCTTACTGAATAGGATTTAAAACCCCAAGTGGAATGGAGCACAGTAGAGGTGGGTACTACAGTTCTATGCCAGAATTGTACGCGATAGTGGTAGCCTGCCAGAGGATATTGAATTAACTTCTGGAATGGTAGGACACATGGTTACGGAGGTGGTTTTTCCAAAAAAAGGCTAGAGCTGTCTTTAATAGCACCAGTTATCCTATAAGTACAGTGATTCAATTATTACAAGGTCTAGAGCATTTAGAAAAGGGTGCCTGTAGCTAGGTATGGAAGTCAGATAAGCAGATGAGAAGTAGGGGATCCCGCAAATCCTGTAAAGAAACATTGCTCAAAGCTGGGGTCCCGGTAGAGCAGGTAAATGGGGTTCCCACCCCCCACATTCTATGCAATGTGGAGGAAGTACTGTCTGGGGAAGCAAGAGCGAGAAACTATTGAGGGGGGGGCAGATCTTCAAGTCCTCTCCTGATAAGGGATCCTTTTGTCCTCTGTCAGATTCCTTTCATTCCAGTCAGGCTTCCCTGCAAAGGATATCAGCTAACGTTTAGCAGCACTGGGAATCGACTGTGGGGGTGGGGAGTGGGGCAGTGTCTAGCACACTCGCACCTCGTTGTTGTAGGGAGGGTGTCCTTTGACCTGCATTCCTCTTCCCTGTAAATAGAGTGTGAATTATTTGAATGTGAAGACGGGTGTGTCTCCGCCCAGTTGCCTTTTCCTTCAGTTGTTCTCTTGATGTGCTATTTCTCTGTGAGAAATTATCTGTCCATTTTAAGTTTTTGCACTTCCAAGGTAAGTTTTAAGGAAGAGTACAGCCTGGGTTTTGTGTTTTGTCTTCTATTCTGTTACCTTGTTTATTGTTTTTATTAAATCTGTTACATGTTTATTGTGTCTTAATCTATGAATTTATTACTTATTTTCCCCATGCAATTAGTTTTAGGGATGACTCAATTCATACTAGCCATATGAAATTTGAGTTGACGGGGTAGGAATTTGGGCAACTTTATTGTGGACACGAGATACCCGCATTTTGGAGGGAATTAACCATTTGGGGAGCAATTCTAGTAGTTCTGTTTTTGTGTTTTCCAAATATCCAATGACTAACCAGGAGCAAATGCATTGGTATTTCTCTCCATTACAGAATGGCAAAGTGGTGGATGTTGACAAGTAGTGGAAAATTCTGTGATATATTCCTGGGGATAGCGTATGAATTTGCACACTGGACCAACAGGTTAGATGCTGAACTTGTATGAGAACACCTTACCACATCACGGAAGGTCCCCCTCCCTCTCCCCCTCCCCCAGGGGTGGATCGATCATGCTTTGGGCTTGTGTTGTAGCCAGTGGCACAGGGAACATTTACTGGTAGGGAGAAGAATGAATTCAATTAAATACCAGCAAATTCTGGAAGCAAACATCACACCGTCCGTTTATTTAAAAAAATAGCTGAAGATGAAAAGAGGGTGGCTTCTACAACAGGATAATGATCCTAAACACACCTCAAAATCCACAATGGACTACCTTAAGAGGCGCAAGCTGAAGGTTTTGCCATGGCCCTCACAGTCCCCCGACCTAAACATCATCAAAAATCTGTGGATAGACCTCAAAAGAGCAGTGCATGCAAGACGGCCCAAGAATCTCACAGAACTAGAAGCCTTCTGCAAGGAAGAATGGGTGAAAATCCCCCAAACAAGATTTGAAAGACTCTTAGCTGGCTACAGAAAACGTTTATAAACTGTGATACTTGCCAAAGGGGGTGTTACTAAGTACTGACCATGCAGGGTGCCCAAACTTTTGCTTCAGGCCCTTTTCCTTTTCTTGTTATTTTGAAACTGTAAAAGATGGAAATAATAAAGTAATCTTAAAATATTAAAGAAATGTGTCATCTTTAACTTTATGCCTTTTGGAAATCAGGTCATCTTTTACTTGCTTAGCTATTCACAGTAACAGTAATTTTGACAAGGGATGCCCAAACTTTTGCATGTCACTGTACGCTCTGCATATGCTAAGTATGTTTGAATGTATGTTTGATGAATATTCAGCTTTGTAGTTTCTGTAACTTGGGGAACATGAATGTTTGCTTGAATGTTTACTGTTTGTAACTAAATGATTAATATACCTATTTGCAGTCAGTATTTTCTGTCTTACTTGCCAGACCTGCAACCCTGATTCAACATTCCGAATTGCTTCCAGAAATTCCAGTCATTTCTGCTCTGCCGTCTTCCTTTTCAGTGCTCTTTTCCAATCAATTCTGGCCAACTCCTCTCTCATGCCTCTGTAATTCCCTTTACTCCACAGTAATACTGATACATTTGACTTTAGCTTCCCTTTCTCAAATTTCAAGGCGGAATTGATCATATTATGATCACTTGCCCCCAAGGGTTTTTTTTAACCTGAAGCTCTCTAATCAATTCTGGTTCCTTGCACAACACCCAATCCAGAATAGCTGATCCCCTAGTGGGCTCAGCCACAAACTGCTCTTAAAATGCCATCTTGTAGGTATTTTAGAAATTCCCCCTTTGGAAAAATCAGGTTGGTGCTAGATTCCAATTCTACCTGCATATTGAAATCCCCCACGACTGTTGTAAAATTGCTCTTTTGGCATGTATTTTCCATCTCATTGTAATTTGTAAACCAAGTCCTTACTACTTTTTGGGGATCTGTATACAACTCCCATCAGGATCTGTTCACCCTTGCAGATCCTTAGTTCCATTCACAATGATTCAACACATTCTGACTCTAATGCTTTGATTTCATTCTTTATCAACAGAGTAATGCTGACCCTTCTGCCTTCCTGCCTGTCTTTTCAATACAATGTGTATCCTTGGACATTATGCTCCCAGCCATGATTCATTAATGCTACATCATACCTGCCAATCTGTAACTCTGCTACAAGCTCATCTATCTTATTTCATATACTGTGTGCGTTCAAGTATAATACCTTCAGTCCTGTATTTACCCTTTTCAATGTGGTCCGCCTTTCACATTTCATCCTTACTACACATTGCCACTTTTTGTAAACCAGCTACCTCATCTTCAGTACTAACATCCGCCATTCCTATAATTCTTGCATTGAAATATACACAGCTCTGGACACTCTTTGCACCATGCTCAACCTTTTGATTCCTAACTTTGTCTGAGGTCTTACCAACATCTGCCTCCAAAACTTCTCCACTAACTGTTCTGGCACTCTGGTTCCCATCCCCCTGCAACTCTCTGCAGTATTAACAAACTGCTAAGATATTAGACCTCTCCATTTCAGGTGCAAACCATCCCTGTTGTACAGATCCCTCCTTCCCTGGAAGAGAGCCCAATGATCCAAAAATCTTATTCCCTCCTTCCTACACCAATCCCTTAGCCACATACTAAACTGTATGATCTTCCAAGTTCTAGCCTCACTAGCATATGGCATAGGTAACAATTCTGAGATCACAACCCTAGGGGTTCTGTCCTTTAACTTGGCACTTAACCCCCTGAACTCCCTATGCAGAACCTCATCACTCATCCTACCCATGTCATTGGTGCCTACATGGATCACAACCTCTGGCTGTTCACCCTCCCATTTAGCAATGCTGAGGACTCTATCTGGAGTCCTTAATGCAGTTTGTTAGAAGTTGCAGGCAGATGCACTTCTTGCAATTGGAGTCATCAGAGCCACTGGAGGTCTCCCTGCCTTCCCTCATCCCACAAGCGTAACATTCCACTATCCTGCCTGGCATCTCTACTGTCCCAAATACAGATATAAAGAAGGGCAGGTGGAAAAAAAAGCTATCTGGAGCTTTTCATTTCTGCTTTCTCTGACTGAAGCCCCTCTTCACCAAAGCCTCGAGGAGTTAAAAGAAACAAGTTCAGTTTTATTTTTTCTCTAATGTCATGCATTGCATTGTACTGCTGCCACAGAGTTAATAAAGTTCATGACACATGCCAATGATTTTAAACCTGATTCTGATTCATGACCAGAGGAGGAGGATGAGAATTCATAAAGTGGCTGCATTGAATGTAGTTGCTGTGACATCACAAAGGACTTGCTTTGAGTGCCAGCAACCAGGGCACTTAGCAAGGAACTGCTGGGATAGACATGGGAGGGTAAAGGGATGATTTGTTGCAGCTGTGGCCTCTCAGGACGGTGGTTGGAGGCAATGTCTTGAAGAGAGGAAGGTGTGAGAATCACTCACTGAAGTTGGCAGAATCCACAACATCACCTTCCTTTTCTGACTTGACGGCTGACCAGATTATAGAGCAGGTGATGTCAGACAAATAGCAGATGGCTGCTTCTGTTGCCAGTGGTAGTCAACCATGGATGTACACAAGATGTTTATTCGGGGGCCGGCAAAGTGAAATGATAGTGTAAACACAGGGTCACCAGTATTGATAACTTGGTCACCAGTATTGATAACCCTTGCCCACAACTGGAGAAGCAATTTATATTACCAATGCAGGAGATGAAACATTGAGGGTGGGGAGAAGTCAGCCCAATGCTCTTGAGGTTGAGGGAGTTCAGCTTCCTGTAGATTTCTGGGTGTGCCTAAACAATGAAGGTACTACTGTATTCTGGGGACCGACGCATAGACTAAAGCAGGCACAATCAAAGACTTGGGAGATGGAGCAATAAGATAGACCAGACAGGAACAGTGAACATGTGTGACCCACAGAGTAGCTAACATGGCCCACAGAGACAACAGCCCCAGATAGGGAGGACAGACAGTGCATAGTGTAGGAATCATGTCAGGAGGTCCCAAGGGGCGGAGCAAGCCTGGTCAGGAGCTGTTAGAAGCAGTGCAGCTACCTCAGGAGTAACAGTGGTTCTTGGAATGAGTGGGCAGACATCAGTGTGAGAAGAGCAGCGGAAGAACAGGAAGGAAAAGAAATTACAATGACAAAAAAAAACTACAAATGTCAGCTTAAATAGATTACATGGAAATGTGAAGGACCACTGTAACCAGGGAAACACATGGAGGGGTCAAGCAAGGCAGCAGCAGTATTTTGTGGATCAGAGGGAGCCGGGGGGGGGGGGGGGAGGGCGCGGAGATGATCACTTGGCTGTGGGAGGACTAAGTCTTGGTAAAGGAGCTGGTTGAAAAGAAAGGTCTACCCCCAGGTGGATAGAACCACAGCTGGTGCTCAGACGAATGACTCCAATGTTGGCGTACAGTCCTGACAAGGCAACCAAAGGAAACACTGGACTCAGGTTAAACCGTATGACCCACCTTCTTGTCGCCCTCACAGACAGCAAGAGATTAAATGTCCCCTGCAAAAGTTTCACTGCAGAAAATCTAAGTGTTGAACATCAGTTCTGATCACACTTGATGAAAGCAGACCCACAGCAAATATGGAGGCAGAGGACACTGAGAGGGCGCGATAGCAATTGGTGAATAACATGTTCAGGGATAACAGTAACTGTACTCTGTAATGAAGGCTAGTTGCTGAACATAGATGGTTAGTTTTATAGTTCAGAACAGAAAAATATTGGGGAGAATAGATGGGAAGGGATCCGAGTTGCAACAGAAACATTAGGTTCCATAACTTCAATGGCATGGCAGTCTGGGAAAGAGAAGAAATTACACACGGCATCTGAACTGAATGGGAAGTTAATACAAATGAGTTGGGACCTTTCAGTGGTTGGGCCAGCAGTCAAATAGTCAGCCCAGAAGGAGGTGCCACTGGGGTGAGGTCCTAGCAGCCATTCAAATAGAGACCACACCAACTCCTCCTACATCATTGGAAGGGTCTGAGAGTCTAGTTTGTTTGATCGTTCTGACAATCTCTTGTTTTGACAAGCCATGTGAAATGTTGCCTCTGAGCATGAGTACACTTACTTTGATATGCCCCTGACCAGAGAGTAACCACTGATAGCCACCCCTGTGTTTTAGCTATCAGAAAATGAAGGAGAGAAGATAAAGAATGTGATTAAACTCAATTGGCCAGCAGGTTAGGAGGCAACAGGCATATGGATGACAAAGCTGCATTTTGAAAACTTGGTCAAATTTCTAGAATAATCTCTGCTTCAAGTCTTGTAGGTAGCCATTAGGGTTGATAGGTGCACATAAGGATATAGAGAAGGGGTCCGAAGTACAGGGTGTTTTTTGAAGTCCTACTTGATTAGATTCCCTCTTTAAGGTTTGATCTTTCCTGGATCAATTATTTTTGTCAGGAGGGCCAAGAGGAGGGACAGGTAGGGTGTATTCTGGAGTTATGGTATATAGAAAATACTAATTTCAATAGTAGCCAGTCTTCAGGCCTGAACATGGATTGTAGATTGAATTTTAAATGCAGCTCTGAACAATGGTCTTCCTAGAGCTGCATTTTGTGGTTGATTGCAAACAAAGAAACATGCCATTTGACCTCAAATGCCTGCATATGTATGAATGCAGCCAGGAGTCGACGGGAATTAACATTCATTTTGGGTGCCTGGAGTGCGGGTGTGAAGATGGAGGTGTTAGGTATGGCCCTTGTGGCTAAAGGGATCGGGGGTATGGAGGGAAGGCTGGTACAGGGTTCTCAGTTGGATGATCAGTCATGATCATACTGAATGGCGGTGCAGGCTCCTGCACTTATTTTCTATGTTTCTGCGTTTCCATGTTTGAAAATTACATGCAATTCAAAGGAAGCATTGTAGATAGATAGTAACTATACAATTGCCACTGTAACCTTTCATCTTTAGCACATAAAAATATCATGTAACATTGGGTCAGGCAGTCCTCTTCTTCCAGGAGTGTCTTGAATATGATGTCTGCTGCTTAGTTTCCTGAATAAAGACATAAGGATACCCACTAGCTTCAGTGAACCTTCAGTGACTTTGATCAGCCACAACAATCACTATAAGAACTATTTCTATCCTGGTACTTTTAAATATATTCACTCAGCAAAGACTTTGCAGGATGCCTGCCAGAATTAAAGTTAAGGGATGACTAGGTGTTGATTGTCAGTGGCAGTGTTAGGCTTAATTTGCAGATTGGCTGCAGACATACTTGCCATGCTAATTTAAAGGAAGGCCACGAACCCACTTACTGGACAGGATGGAAAGCTACCCTTGACTGATTTTCTCTTTGAAAATGAAAGTTTAAAAAAAAATGTTTCAATTTTGTAGGTAAAATGTTTCATTTCAAATTTAGTTGGTCAATCATGTACAAATTACTCTTCAGAATTGTGTTTTTTTTTAACCTTATGCTTAATGCTTCCTACAAATAACAAATGAGTAATTTCATGGAAAAATAGCTCTTGAAATAATTTGTCAATTCTCTAAGCAAACACTCCTCGTGGTTGGTAATATAATTACTGTAGCAATCGAATGCTCAAACCTGTCAAACTCCCTTTCTTTGTGAATGTACCTATCTTTGCAGAATCTCACCGCACAATTTGCTTTAGTTTCTGCATTTAAGAGTTCTTGGTTCTGTTTTAAATAAATGCATAAGCTAAATTGCTACATGCAATTATTAACTGTAATGTTTTCAAAATGTAGAGTAAGAAAGCTTGGTAAATAATA